>NC_050455.1:66312594-66373892 GCF_903995425.1 Onychomys torridus
GCTTTAGAGTGTCCGACCAACCATGTTATGATAGCAAAGTCAGTTTTCAAAACAAATTTCAAATTCAGAACGTATATTATAATAATAATGATGAGTTCTTCTTTATTACCACTTTTGGTGAAAGAAGTTTTCATAGAGATCTTTTTATTTCTTCTTGCCATGCTTTTTATTAAGATTTATTTATTTTTATTTTCTGTATATGAGTGTTTTTTCTGTATGTCTTTATGTATAGCACATCTGTGTCTGGTGCCACATAGGCCAGAAGAAGCTGTTGGATCATTTGGAGCTGGGATTACAGATAGTTGTGAGCTGCCATGTGTGTGCTGGGAATTGAACCCAGGTCCTGTAGAAGGGCAGTCAGTGCTCTTAACTGCTGAGCCATCTCTCCAGCCCTCTTGTCTACTTTGAAAACTATTCTATAAGGATCACTTTTTTCTGTTCCTCACCCTTTCATTGTTCTTACTTCCTCCCAGCAAACTCTGGAGACAGTAATTAAGAATTGCTCAGAGTAGCCCTTCTCAACTCTGATATTCAGGTATGAAATATTACTACAGATGGCAAGAAAGGAAGAACACCAGAGTGAGGACGTAAAATGTGCCCATAGCCTGCCATCTGCCCTGCCTACTGTGGAGGAACTTTGTACATCACCATGTGCCTACCTTCACTCCTCCCACAGGGTAGAGAACCTTCAGGATAACACTCAGGATTCAGATTTGTTTGTGTTACTAAAATCAAAATGGTTTCCACTAGCATACGAGCTATACTTTAGTAAGTAAAAATGCTTATGAGAGATTGGATTTATTTTCTTAGAAAAGCCTGTGTTGATTAAAGTTAAAACTCTTTGGTATCCTGTAGATTCTAATGATCATCATATAATGAGAAAGGTGGTTTAGAGATACATAGTCCTGACTTCCAAGTTTTGTGACTCCTTTCTAGTCAAATAGCATCTGGTGGAGGTTCTCTAGTCTAAGCTCAGGGCATCTCTCACTTTTCTGGCCTCTAGGCATGCTCTAAGAGTGCTGTCATGCATGAGGCTAAAGGAAAAACAGTCATTAGGATTCTCTCTCTCTTTTCTCGTAATGTTTTCATTGACTATTTGGGACAGTCACATCATGTACCCCAGTAACACATACTTCTCATTCCTCCTAGGTCTGCCCCCCTACTTTGTGATATCCCCTTTAGAAAAAAAGAATAATAATAATTAAAACCCCACAAGTCCAGTTTGTGTTGCCATATCCTCCCTGGAGCACGGTCAAACTCCCAGTGGCCAGCCTCTTAAAGAACATGAGTCCCTCCCCACCCGCACTCCCACCAGAAGCCATCAGTTGTGGAGAGATACACTTCAGCATCCTTATCACAGTTGTTAAGAGTTCTCTTCCATGGGTTTCTGTCTAGGCTGTTCTTTTTGGGGGTGGGGTTAGGTGGGGTAGGGTTGTCATAGAAGTCTTCTGTGTCCCTCTTTGTCAACTGTAAGTCTGCTGTCATTGATGCCACTTCAAAAATAGCTTCCTTCCCCTTTATAGTCGGAGGAAGCATGGAGCATGGAGCATGGATTTCCACATGGCCTTTGGCATCAGAATGTGCTACCAACCTCAGCATGGTCTCTGGTGGCTGTACAGACCATGGACGTCAACACAGCCCATTATTATGGACATGAGTATATATTGATATTTCCTCTTGGTGTTCTTTTCTTAGGCTCCCTCAATCAAAATTTAGGATGGGGCCCCATTCTGGTGTCCCTTCAAGTTCCTGAGCTCACCATCCAAGAGTTCCTGCAGGAATGTTTAGCCCTGGGCAGTTGCTTGACTCTCTATGTCTACCTGCTTCAGTGTCTAAACAGTGAACAGACTCTGAGGAACGAGATGAAGGTGCTTCTCATCCTAAACAAGTGGCTGGAACAGGTGTACCCAAGGTATGCTTGCCTGCTGGCTGCTCCCAAACTCGTGTGTGCTTCACTTGGAGTTCCCAGTTTACCTAAGTGGTTATTCAAGAGCCCAGAACCCAGAGATGCGTAAAAGTCAAACAGGCCTTCAGGGGCAGTGGCACATGCTTGGGGAGACTCTTAGTTGCTGAGCTAATTTTCTGAGCAGACTTTTTTTTTTTTTATTTAAATCTCCTCACACAAATATTTGAGGCACCAGCTTTCTTGTAAGTAGACTATTAAGTGACAGAGGACATGCAGTCCAGTGTCTGGCATGCAAATGGCAGCTGTTACAGCCCCATTGCTTTATTAACATTTGCTGACACATTAGCCTTGGTTTTATTTTCTTTAGTTTTAATTTCTTAAATTTTGTTTTTATTTACTTAATTTGTGTGTGTTTGTGTGTGTGTATATGTATTTGTGGGTTCCTGGGGATCAAACTCAGGGCGTAGGCAAACACTCTGCCCACTGAGCCATCTTGCTAGCCCAGGCATATGGTTGTAGAGTAATACATTTCTCCCTCCTGTAACCTCCGCTGTGAGTTCCTGTTGAGTGTCGTGGGAGAAGTCCTTGCATTTCTCTTGCTCTGGCTCCTCCCCCAGCTCCGCACAGGAAGAAGCCAAGCTGTTTCTGTGGTGGCACCAAGTCCTGCAGCTGTCACTGGTGCAGATGGAACAGAACGACTCGGTCCTGACAGAGTCCATCATCCGGATCCTGCTCATGCTGCAGAGCAGGCAGAGCCTCATGGCCGAGGAGAGGCTCAGCTCCGGGATCCTGGGGGCCATTGGCTTGGGCCGGAAGTCGCCCTTGTCCAACAGGTGAGGAAGCACCTACGCTCCTCTTCTCGCTGGGCCTCTGACAGCCGCTCCTGAGAGAGGTGTGATGTTGGAATAGGCTTTTGCCTTAGGGTCTGTAGGTTTTCTAGACAGATGAAGGCAAATGACCAGAGTCTGTTTACCTCTTTATATTCTAAAAAGCATGTTTATTTTTTCTTGATTTAACACAACTTTATTTCAAAGGTCAAATCATACCTTTTGTTCATGCTGATTTCATTTTGGTTTTGAGCCAGTGATGATGAATTAAGTTATCTCAGTCCTTCGTTTCATTGTGGTCGCTTGGTCCCCATCCTGGGAGTTTGGGAATGAGAACCTGTGAGGGACTCAGTGTAGAACTGTTACATCATCATGGTGGGCTTAGTTCAGTTAGTAAGAAGTGATGAGAGACAAATCTGTTTTGTGCTTAAAGTCCCAAGGCAGGGAAGGGTTTGCCTGTGCTCCTCCCTTCTGAGTGAAGGTGCTTTCTTACTTCTGATTTCTTTCTCTCTCTCCTTCCCTTTCTCCCCCCCCCCATCACCTCCCTCCCTCCCTCCCTCCCTCCCTCCCTCCCTCTGTCCCTTGCTCATGCTCAACACTCCCCTTTCTAATCTACACCCCAGCTACATCATGGCTTTCTTTTCAAATCCTTGTGATTATTGAAAAGAGGTCTCATGCTGTGCTGACATGCACTGTGTGGTCAACTTGGGGACCTCTCATTCCAGACCAGATGACCCCACGTTTGTTTGTGATAGAATGTGACACACACAATTTTAGTTTTACTTAATTTTGTTTGAATCAAGTACTCTTCTTTTTTAATTATGGTAATATATTTTCTATAGTAACCACCTTACTATGTATAATTCAGTGACATTTACAATGTTGTAGCCATCACTAGCTCTAGAATATTTTCATCATCCCACAAGTAAGCCCTGTAGTCTGTCTCCAAACAGTCATTTCCAGTTCCTTCTTTCCCTCGTCACTGACAACTATTAATTGACTTCATATTTAAATCCTCGTTAGGGCATTTATAAAAATGGAACTGTATACTATGTGGCCTTCAGTGTCTGGAAATGCTCTCCAGAGTTCATCTGTGTTGTAGCATGTGCCAGCAGTTCTTGCTTATTTTTATTTATGTTTTTCTGGTGCTGAGGATTGTACTCATGCACGCTTGACAAGTATCCCACAACCGAGCCACGTGCCTTTATTCCTTTGTACAACTGAGTGGCACACACCCAAGTGTGGATCTGCCACATTTCATTTGTCCATTAAGAAGCTGATGGACATTTGGGTTCTTCAGTCTGTTGCCGTTGTAACTAGTGATGCTCTGAACACTCCTGCATCCATTTTTGCTCATATCTGTCCCTGGTTCCCTTGGGTACATACCCAGGGGTGGGGTCACTAGATGACTTGGCACTCTGTTTCCCTTACTCAGGCAGTGCACATTGTTTTCTGTAGCATCCCCACGGTTTACAGTGTCTGTGTCCAGCTAATGTACAGCCGTTCTGTCTTTACCAACACTTTCCTTCTTCAATCTGAATGGGCACACACTCTTTGGGTATCTACGGAAGGAAAAATTAAGTAGGGTTTCCCTGAAGAGGTCAACTACAGAAAGGATCTGGAAATGGAGTTATATTGTTTTCTTTTAAGATAGGGTTTGTATTTTAAAATGTTCACTTTAACGGTCACTCACTTCTGACCTATTGCTAACACCCAAGGTTCCGTGTGGTTGCCCGAGGCATGGCCGCCTTCCTGTCAGTTCAGGTGCCTGCAGAAGACCAGATTCGCCTGAAGCCTAGCTCCGAATTACATCTGACTCCAAAGGCTCAGCAGGTCAGTGACAGCAGCCATAAGGTTGGAGGTCTCCTGTGCACCCGTCAGAAGGGAGGTGGCAGTTATAGCGGGTACCGTCCAGGCCTGAGGCTTCACAGTAGTCCAGGGCCGGTTCCCTTGGTGGGCTTGTCTCAGATCTTGAACTGATTTTTCTAGGGACCAGACTGGAGCAATGAGAAGGCAGGGCCAGGGCAAGCTGATCTAGTGCTGAATTTGGTACTGGAGAGTATACAAAGTGTGCTTCTGGCTACCAGGGCTGGCACTGCACAGAAAATGGCTCACTCGGCGGGAGTGACAGTTGGCTGAGCTTTCCTTTGGGACCAAAGCACTGGTTCCTGTTCCATGAGGCTTAAGAGTGACCAGCGTGCAGCTGGTGCCCAAATAACCAGAAGAATAGTAGCTACTAGAAGTCGCGGCATATACTGAACACGTGGATGGCTACACGTCTGGGGTCTGGTTACGGTAACTTGTTTTCACCTTGCCATCTGGCTGACTGGGTGTAGAGCCATCCTTGAAATATAAAATAGTGGTTGCCATCCTTGAGTGCTTGCTCATGCCAGGCTCTTTCGATGTCAGTGAGTTAACATTTTGTTCATTTCAACCCTGCAGCATAGAGTGGTGACTGTTCTGATCTTGTGGATGAGGAAATATGAGAGAGAGAAGCTAGGTAATTTGTCCCAGTTCACACAGTAGTAGGTACTAGGCCTAGGGTTCACATGGCTGATCTGTCTCTAGGCTGCTCCCCATTTTCCACTCTGCATGATGTCTGTTTGTGGCAAATGTTCAGGGAATGTGAGGATCAGAAGCCAGGTGCGGTGGTCTGCACCTTTCTTTAATCCCAGCACTGGGAGGCAGAGGCAAGCAGATATCTGTAAGTTTAAGGCCATCCTGGTCTCCATAGTGAGTTCTAGGACAGCCAGGGCTACACAGAGAGACCCTGTCTCAAACAACAGCCAAACAGAGCAAGGATCAGTTAATGCAACTGGTAGATTTTTTTCATGAGGATCAGGATCTCAGGATATAAGATATCTGGTACTGGTCACTCATTGCTGAGGTCGCTAATGTCTTCATGAAGTCTCACAGATGGACAGGTGAGCCCTGTGTAGGCAGATTAGGAGTCAGTGAGATTTATTTCACGATGTATCTGGGGAGTTCTCAACTCTCCTGTGGCCCTAGAACCTGGAGCATCAGGATTCTGCTGTAGTTGTGGCCACAGGTCACGTGGGCCCCTCATCTGTTAGACTTGAAATACTGCTTCCTGACATGTCCTTACATACTCATTATCAGGGTTTTCAGATTTCAAATGACTAATCTTGAGTCAGCTCTTACAGTAGATCTTTTAGGGGCTAAATTATAAGAACAGAAATGGGAGGAAAATGTCCTATTTAAAAAAAATTCAGCCCCTAAGTTCTGCTCATGGCTGACTTAGTAATTTATCTCTAAGCTTCTAGCTTCTTTACTGTACTAAAAAAACTCTTCCTCTTTGTATTCTGAATCAAACAAATCTATCTTTAATATACATATATTTTTAATACCAAGGGTTCCCAAAACTGGAGAGGAGAGGAGGTAGGGCACCCCATATGTGGTGGGTGTTCCAGGGTTGGGAGGGCATGTCTTCAGAATTCCTGAGGTGACTGAGTTTAGGCCCTTGGAAAACACAGCTATCCACCTCCCAGGATCACTGTTTGGAATTTTTGTTTTCTCCATGTACTATCTCTCTTTCCTCCAGTGAAGGAAAAAAAAAAAAAGTTACAGAGCTAGAGGGTGTTTTAATTTTTCTGTTGAAGAGGGATGTGGAGACACGTTTCCCGGTGTCTTATGGAGGACTCGACCTGTGCACGCTGTCAGCTGAGCTGTCTCCTTATCCTGGGCTCCCAGCAGCACTTAGCAGCGCCATGTGTAGGATTTCACTGGCTCTTTCCTGTGGTGCTCTGTAACCTGAGAACAAACCCAACAACAGTTGCACTTCCACCCACATGGGAGGCACCTGGTGCCTGTGGGCGTCCTTGGGCTCTAAGGGGGTGTGGCATCTGGTAGGGAAGAACCCACTGGTGGCACCGGGGAGACTGGGACCAGGTAGGTCAGGGAGCTGGCTGTGGCGGGTGAGGAAGGGCAGCAACACTAGGCTGGCCACTGCAGGCTCTAGGCAAGGAGAGGCTGGGAGACAGTAGTACTCAGGAGAAGTTCCTGCAGCCTCCTCTAGCCTTCTCTACTTGTTCCCCCAAAACCTGCCTTCCGGACTGCTGCCTTCCCTCCAGCTCCGGTGGAACTAGATCATGCTGGCAGTCAGGTGGTGTGCAATCACAGGATAAACCCTCTTCATTCATGTCTTTTAGGTGCTGACTGCTCTTGAATCCATGACGCTCAGTAAGCAGTATGTGGAATACCAGGATCAGATACTGCAAGCTATACAGTTCATAAAGCATCCTGGCCATTGCCTTCAGAATGGGAAGAGCTTCCTGGCTCTTCTGGTCAACTGTCTCTATCCAGAAGTGCATTATTTAGACAACATACGGTAGTGATGCCCAAGCCCTCCAAGACTCTGCTGCTCTGGGTGTCCATCACCTTCGCTGTTGCACATGAACCTTTGTTCAGTTTCACCGCAGAGCTCAGTTCTGCCAGGAGCTTGATCGAGGTGCATGTTGGGAGGCGTTAGATAGTTCTGGCTGTATGTTTATCTCTTGTTGTCCAGAGACTTGTTAGATTTTGTATTCTTCCACAGTGAACCTAAGTTCTGCTGAGTACAGAGCTGCTCACATTTGGGAAATGTGCCAGTCAACTCCCTAAGAACCACAGATGGAGTTTTGATGTGTCCACACTTCTGTCCCCCTGCTTTGTAGAAATGTCAAGACTCCTAGGCCACATCTGTCTACTTCGGGAGTCATGAAGTGCCCTCTTTTGGACTCCGTTTGTATTATTCCAATGTAAAACAATCAACTTGGAAAATGTCTGCATTTCTTAAATGTGGGGAAATACACCAGCTTAGAAGTATTATGTTATTTCTCTTAGAGTAGAGATAATACACTGAATTAAGTCAGGAGTGGTGGTGCACACCTGTAATCAGCACTCGGGGGCTGAAGTAGGAGGATCATAAGGGTGAGGCAGTGTAGGGTGCGATGACTATCTCAACAAGCAAAACAAAAAGGTCATACAGAAGACATGCCACTTAGCCCTGACCACAGTGGACAGCAGAGACGGTGACACATCAGTTCCAACTGCATGTCCTCCGGAAGCGCGCCTTTCTGAATTGATGTGGAAGCCGGTGCACGACGGCTGCTGTGCACAGGTGTGTCTTGTTTGGTCCGTGTGGTGGGAGGGCAGACAGCACTGAGCCGAGGCTACCAGAGCGCTGCATTCCCTTGACTCCTCATTCACGTCGTTTTATTGGTTCTGTCTGCGGAAGTCCCCAACCCCTGACGTATGTCAGGCTCTCTGCAGGCCCTACTGTCAAGGGACACTGGATCTTTGTCCTCTTCCCTTGGTTAAGTTTAGGTGAAACTCACAGACATGCTGGACTCATGCCTAGGGAGAAGGGGCCCGCCCGGTCGGGGGAATCTGAGAGATCTGGCTTTGGTGAGCAGCCCAGTGCCTTCTGTCACTGCTGACAGTCCGCATTGCCAAAGCCTGTCCAGCACGCTGCCGTGTTCTCTCGTCATCTCTTGCTCATGTCACTTCCTGCAGGAGTCAGGAATTAGACTTCCATCAATGTATTCATAATTCTCAAAGTGGCCCCAAACCAATTTTGTTTGTTCTTATGGGTTATGGCTCAGAAATATTTGTGTAAAATCTCTGATGGCCACCAAGCGCCTTGAGTAAAGATGGGCTTTACTGTTAGTGGGGTGCTGCCCCTTCCCTGGAAACTCGCAGGGATTCTTCTTACTGAGAACAACTCTGCCTGGTTGACATGCCTTGGGACAGTGATAAAGAACGCCCCTGTTCAGTGGCCCCAAGTGTCATTGTAAGGGATATGTCTCAGCCTTCTTTGCTTCTCTGTCCCCCAAATCAGTCATCTTCCCTCCGAGGAGAAGAGAACTTGAGACGCAGTAGACAGTTGAACAAGCAGAAAGTACTGTGTGTGTGGTTTCTCTGAGGAGAACCGAGTTCCCAGTACCTTAGAATGTGAAATGTTTGAATGATAGTGTGTACATTTTAGAGAATCAATTAATTTTGCAAGTTTGTAATATTTGTAAATTTTGTCTGTAAAAAGTATAAACAATAAAATCAACTTTTGATTATAACTGATAAATCTGAATTGAAGGCTAATGTAGATTTTTTATGCCTGATATTAAATTTATTCGGCTTTGTAACTGGTTGGTAAAAGTGCCGCTTTTTCATCCTTGCTTAGCATCTGAGAGTTCTTTGCCTCAGATCCTATGAGAAACACTAGGTTTAAAAATGTGAAATAATGCAGAATAAAGAAAGCTGCCTGCAGACAGGCTGGCTTGCTGCTTGAAGGATGGACCAGGCTTTGCTAGGACAATGGTTAGCTCTCAGAGTGCAAAGCCCTGGTATCAGAGATGGTGATGAGCACTTGACGTCCTTTTCAACATGCAAGGCCAAGGCCTGAGCAGTGTGGAAGGTGGACCATCGAAGGCTCAGAGGCTCCTGCACCACAGCATCAAGTCCTTCCAGGAACAGAAGGGGAGTTTTGATCTCAGTGGAAGTGCCGCTGCCTCTCCAGTCATCACTCACCACCTCAGAGCATGCAGAGAGGTGTTGCTTTGGCCTTTCATCTCCTTGCTCTACAACCTCACTAGACAGGAGAAGGCAGAGGCTGTTTCTTTTGGCAGAGAGGTCCTGTGGCTGTCAATACAGAGTGATAATGGCTATAATACATATACTTGTGTCTTTATACATTTCTAAAGCTCTTGCACACTTGACCTTGCCCCTAAACATGACTGGTGTCTTGCTGGTTAAGCATCCACCTCTCCTGTATTGTGCCCAAGTCTTTTGGTTCTTCGGTGTCAGAAGATATGAAGTGTTGACGCTCCACCTAAATTAGCCAGAAGTCTTGCTCCACCAAGGCCAACCAGTCTAAGACCTGGTTTGTCAAAGCTCTTTGTCTGAATCAAGGTGCTGATACTGTTTTCAAAGATGTGTATTTGAAAAATTACTCCTGAAGTGGGAATCCAATGTCTAGAATCATGGACAGAGTTAGCACATTAAATACCTCGATCTCCTCAGTGGGGACCCTCAGCTTCTCTACCTGGCCAGTGTCTTGGAGTCCACTGCTGGCCCAGCCTCAGCTATGCTCAGGCTCTCTGGTTCTGCTTATCTTGAGCCAGAACAGTTCCCGGTGACCTTGCCTATTGGTTGGGGATCTGCCTGGAACAGCTGGGCAGGGCCTGTTCTCTTTCTCTTAGTATACCTTGAGACATCTCCCCTTGTCAAGTCTCTGACCTCTTCTGCCCTTACCCCTTAGTCCTCTTCAGGTTCCATGCTCAGAATTCTTTGTACTCTTCAAACATGATATCCAATAAAACTGCTTTGTGGTGGCAAAGTGCCCAAGTCAGTCCACACTGCTGTGCCAAGGATTAGTAGTGCCTGAACTATGATAAGACTAACGGAGCACCTGGGAACACGTTTCAGTTGGCACTCACAGTGCAGGGAGAGAACACATCTCTGTCTGTCTTGTTTGTGGTGCTTTGGCTGCCTTTTTCTAGTTCCTGCCCCAGAATTATCGTACTCCTGTGGGCCAGGGAGTGTAAATCCCTCTAATACACACTTGGGCAGCATCAACTCCCATCGTGTTCTGTAGTTGGCACATTAACCTAGCATTGAGTTAAACTGTAGACCCCTTTAATAACAGTCACTGCCCAAGACCAGTTTTGTGGAGCATCTACTTGGTGGGCACCAATGATCAGGCTCTTTGAACTTCATCCTGTACTACATCCTGAACCTCATCCTTGCTCTTTAGTTTGAGCTCACTTGCCAGCTTACTTTGAGGTAATAGCTGATCCCAGTAGGTGAGGCTCTTGACTTAGAGCCGGGCCCTAAACAGATTCTTCTGCTCCACCAGGGTGCTCCAGCTTTTGAGCATGCAAAGGGTCATGTGGCCAGGAGCAGGTCACGTGCTTAGTGACTTTCCTTCATTCTACACAGGTTCCTCATTCCTCTTGAGAATAACTTGAAAAAAAATTTATGCTGCTCCGATTTTAGTAGTAAGAGTGCTAAGGAATGTTGGTTATACCCTGTTTTCAATGCATCGTGTAATACCACTGAGCACTGAGGGAATTTTCCTTTCAGTGTTTTAAGATGATCTATTTGCGATCAGTACTCACAGTCTTCTTGGCCTGTCTAGTGTGAGCTTTAAAACCACAGTTCTATTTTGGTCATTAACTGTGCAATATTTCCTTCTGATTCATTGTTTAATATTTTCCATGCTTGTATGAAGGACACATTTTTGTCTAATGGTGAGAAACTGGAAGATGTGAGACTTAGTGAGGTGGAAATCTGCAAATAAAGAACATTGTGATTTACCCATGCTGAGCCTGTCCCATTGTTCTCAGCAAGTAGGTTTTCCTATATAAATCATGTTAAGAGAACATTTAAGTTAGTTGATTTGTGATAGATAAGAATCTTTTTTAAAATTTCATCACAATGGTAAGCCCTCTAATTTCAAAGAGGAAATTTCTAACTCAGTGTGTGTGTGTGTGTGTGTGTGTGTGTGTGTGTTTGGGGGGGGTGGTTAAAAACTGATATGTATGGGAGGCCATCAGATAGAAGAGCCCTTGATAGCTGAAACGGCTGTAAGGTGCCCTTGACCTCTGTAGGAGGACCTTGACCCCTGCACGAGAAGGGCCTTGAAAGCTGGGCAAAGGCTCACAAGGTGTGTGATGAACAGAAATGTTTGGGGTGCTGAGAGGCAAGAGTGTCTGGCAAAGCTCACCCTGAGTTTGCTCAGGGTCTGCTATGGAAATCTGCCTTTGGTGTTGGTGTGCCACATTTCCTGCTTAGCACTGAGGTTCGTGGACACTAAAGATACATCTGGAATGCACCAAGCTGTGGATGGGTGTTGTGGAATATTAGTTTAAGATGTATTACATTTGTTTATGCTGTGGAATATTTAATGATGCAAAGATGTGTTGAATTTTTGTTGCATTTGTTTAACTCTGTAAAGCTGTGTTACTTTGCCTGCCTAAAACACCTGATTGGTCTAATAAAGAGCTGGACAGCTAATAACGAGGCAGGAGAGAGACAGGTGGGGCTGCCAGGGAGAGAGAATAAAGAGGAGAAATCTGGAAAGGGAGTGGGGGGGGCGAGAAAAAGAGGAGAGGAGGACATCAGGCGCCAGTCACCCAGCCACACAGCCAGCCATGGAGTAAGTAGGAAAGAAAGATGAATAAAGAAAGGTAAAAAGCTCAGAGGCAAAATGTAGTTAAAAGAGAAACAGGGTAATTTAAATTAGAAAAGCTGGCTGGAAACAAGCTAAGCTACGATCAGGCATTCATAAGTAAGAATAAGTCTCTATGCATTTATTTGAGAGCTGGGTGGGCAGTCCCCCAATGAGTTTAAAAATCGAAAAACAAAAAAAAACAACCACAGAAGGGGGATCTGCAGATTCCATGTAGGGGTAACAGTAATTGGTGATTCTCCAAGAACAGTTTTCTGGGTGTGAGGCATTCATAAGGATGTGAACCCATCTTTGTGTGGATTCAGCCTCCTTTTCCAGAGAGAACCACAGGATTTAGGGTTTGAAGAACCAGGATGGTCTAGCCTTGCCACCTGCACTGCATTGGGAAGTGCAGTCTTGGAAGTACTGTCTTTGGGGTCCTCTCCCTGACTCCTGGCCTACCAGAGGGGAGTCCCAGATGTGATAGCTTTTAACTATGGCTTGTGTCTCTGGTCCTTGCTTGCCAGTGACAACCTGAGCCTGCTCAGAGGTTAGATATGGGAGGACAGGCATCTTGTCACATCTAGATCTTGGGTACAGAGCAGGTGGTTACAGGCTGTTCCGTCACTGTATTCTCCACTGCCCCTTGGCCAGTCTTTCTGGAAAGCAGTCAGGAGGCTGCCCTGTGCAGCATGGCAGACTATTAAAGGAGATGGCAGTTCACCTTGGGTGCCCTGTTGCCTATCATGGAAACCACCTTCATGGGCTGTTCCCCTGAGGAATGCTGTTGCCTTCACTCTCGAGAAGACTACTGCACACAGTGTGGGTACCTCAGCAAGGACCACCGGGTCAGTGACCAGCACTGTGATGGAAGTCAGGCATATCAGAGAGTTAAACCTCAGACTTCAGTTGCCTTAGAATCTGGTTACAAACAAACAGAGACATTTTGAGGGCAATTGGAAAAATATGAATATGGGCTGCGAGGTAGAGCCACTAAATGTAAGACAGAGGAGACAGTGCACATGTTCTTCAAGGTGTCTAGGTTTCTGGATAACTGGGAAATCTGCTGCTTACCTGCAAATGGCTTAGCCAGATCTGCAGTAAGGAAACAGCAACCTGTGAGAGATGGTGATGGAGGTGCTGGGCACATGGGTGCTTTTCTCCAGCTGTTTGTGTGTTGGGGGAAGGGAGGCAGGGCAGAAGTTGAAAAAGATTAAAACAACAAAACTTTGGGGGCAAATTCTCCTGAAGATACTGTTTAAAGTTCTAGTCCCTTCCCTTCCATGAGGGTCAGTAGGGCCAGGTAATACCAGCACGGGTATGTATTTAAACAGCGCCCCAGGTATTCCTGACACAGGTAACCCTTAGATCTCACAGGAGATGATGGATGAAAGCAGGAAGACCTGCTCAGCAGTACCAGGAGACTAGCACCAAAGCAAATCCTTGAGTAACAACTCCTGTTACTCTCACCCCAGGCAGGGGTGAAACAGACCTTAATACAACTGACTCCATGATGAAAGTACCATTCAGACCATAAAACTCAGCACAGCACCACATGCTAAAACAAAAATGAAGACCTAATCCATCCAAGTCCATAGTTCGGGGAAGACTCTGCACCTAACCTTGCTTTTTAGCTTCTGTAGTTCTGCTTCTGGTCAACTGTTCCTTTTAACTGAAGTATGTCAACCCAGGACTTGGTTTTTGTGCTTAAAAGCTCACCCTGAGATTGTCTTCATGTTACATTAGGATCCTAAACACCCAGTGTAGTCACTGGCTAGCTAAAAGAAAGTTCTATTAGCTCAAACCCACGTCCGAGCAGTCTTCTCCGGTGGGTACCCCATCCAGCAGTTCTGCCCACTTGGTCTACATCCTGCCTCTTCCTTTGTGCTCAAGAAACGAATAACTGCATTCGTACCACGCCATCTTTGCGTGGGCTGTTCCTGTGCTTCAAATGCTCCCTTTTCTTGACCTTCTAATCTCCATGATTCCTCATTGTCTCCCCCATCAGCACAGCTAATGCATACCATCTTCACATATGTTCTTCCAGGAAACCTTCCTAAAACAGTCAGTTAGCCCTTGCAGGGGCATGGTTTTGGACTCACTGTGTGGATAACAAGCTTGAGAGTTTCTGAAAGGGGTTACTGTGGCATTAACCATTCTCAGTTCTCCGATTTTCTCAGTGTTCCTCACATATCATTTGGGGGTATACTGCTTGTTCTCGTGAGTGAACAGGCACAGTCAGCAGAGGATGACTCGTAGAGGATTCTTTTTACCTCCAGCCTAGCAGTTCACAACATCAGAGATGGATTCCTGCGATCTGGGTTCCCAATTAACAATGACCCTCCTGCCAGTCTTCAATGGGAACGTGGTGAGTGCTGCAACTATTCTTGGTTGTCTATTTGACTATATATGTAATCAAAGCCCAAGTGGCTGGATACACCTGTGAGGGTGTTTCTTAATTAAATCTTAGAAGTGGGAAGACTCACTTTTAAGCCTGGTCTTTGGAGGTGGGGAGGTCCACCTTTAATCTGGGATACACCTTCTGCTAACAGCCTATGTAAAGGGCATAGATGAAGGAAGCTTTCTTTGCCTGCTTGCTTTTGTGGGCAAGTCCATTCCTACACTGGCATTAGAGCCTACTTCTTCAGGATTCTGGCACATACTGAAGACCAGCCGAGACATCCAGCCTGGTGGACTGAACAACTCCTGGATTCTTGGACTTTCCTTTGGTAGACAGCTATTATTGAACATTCAATAAATCCCTCCTCCTTTCTCCCTCTCTGATCCCTCTCTGATATATTCATTCTATAAATTCTGTTCCTCTAGAGAACCCCTGCTAATACAGTGTGAAACAAATACCATTTTCAGCCACTGTGATTTTAGGGCTTGTTGCTGCAGTGCAGCCTAGCTTATCCTGACTGATAATGATGTCTTCTTCAGTCTCAGATACCAATTCCTGCCCCAACAAAGTATGCACGCAGTAATTCATATAATTCGCTTGGATGTGAAAACAGCTTCAAAGACCAATGATGTGCTTACTCCACACCATCATCATGTCCCTATCTTTCCTTGGTGATGCAAGGCCCTCGCTGGAGACACTCTAATGCTCCCCTCTGCAGGAAGGTCCAGATGTCAACTCCTAGAATCTCTTAACAGCTGGATCCTGAGATAACTATGAGCTGTCATCACCCATTTGCCTTGGCTGAAGTTCTGGTGCTGAGGAAAGCCTGGAAGCCCACTGCCCTCAACCTATAGCCCTGGTCCCCAGAAAAACATGGTCTCTTTAGCCTCCTGTCTTGTGGCTTATTTGTTCCCAAGTACACCTCTTCTTCCACAGGATCAACAAATGCACACTGAAATATAAACAAGAAAAACGCTACTCTTGAAGTGAACCTAGCTGGGCTCAGACAGTGGGGAGAAATGGCCTGCTCTTGGACTTGGTGCATCCCATGAGGGGTACGCTGCACAGAGAGGTCAGAACTACGGCTGCCATATTCTCTAGAGCCCAGTGCCCCTGCAGGTCTCCCAGTTCTTGACATATGGCTTTCAGATGCTTTGAGATAATAGGTCTTCCATTTCCTTCGCCTGGTGGGAAGTCCCAGCTCAAAGCACTGTGGGTCAGCTCATCTGATCTCAGTTGAGCAGAGGGCTGGGACAGTCCCTGTGGAGCTCTCAGAAGGCTCCAGGCCTCTTCCTGCTTTCAAGTTTCCAGGGTTGGCAGTTTGCACAGCTCCAGCCCCAGGCTTGTTCTCTGGAGTGCTTTGTTCTCCAAAGGCTGAGCGGTGCCACACTTACAGTTCTCCATGTCCAAAGGCCCATTGTTGAGATAGATTTGTAGTTTAACTGCTCCTTCACATCTACTCTTTCTTCAGTTCTAGACAAACCTGCCAGTCATGGAGTATTTGAGTCCCAGAGATGTGAAGAAAGTGTCCTGGTCTATACCACAAGTTAGTGCCAGAGCAGGCTGAAGCCTGGACCTCCAGACCTTATGGCTAGTTTCCCATCTGCTTTACTATATAGTTCTAAGTAAGAAAAATACAAAGTAGTTTTTCCAGAAGTTTCGTGCTGAGGCTCATGTGGGCATACATATACATATACACCCAGATTGTTGGCTCCATGGCATAATACCGCAGGGCTCTGAGCCTCTGTGAGCAGGGTCCTGGGTCCCCTTGGAAGTTGCCTGGCCCACAGCTGCCAAGAAACCTGGGAATTAGGAGGAGCTGTGCAGATCTAGCCTGATACTGTCTTTCATTTCTCATGGTGCACAACTGGTTGATGATGGCCAAGGAGCTCCTCACAGCAAACACGTGGCAGCTGGTGGCCTGGGGCATTCATCTGGTTCAGATTTTCATAATTGGACTCCTGAGCTTGAGACCTGCAGGAAGGAGAAAATGGACTTACCATCCTTGACTTCCCGAGCTATATCCCAGTAACAGGTCAAGGAAGACACCGTATGGGAGGCAATGGAGCCAGAACCAGCGAGGTTGATTCATATAGGACAGGGAGAGGCTGCAGGTGACAGCATCCCTAACCATGCTCACCATCTCCTACAAAG
Organism: Onychomys torridus; assembly: GCF_903995425.1. Taxonomy (NCBI): domain Eukaryota; kingdom Metazoa; phylum Chordata; class Mammalia; order Rodentia; family Cricetidae; genus Onychomys; species Onychomys torridus. The sequence goes on from NC_050455.1 coordinate 66,329,049, forward strand.
TGATGTTGTCAGGGGCTTCAAAAACCAGCTCCATGTCCCCAGGTCTGACTGCTTTCCAGACACCCACACCTCTAACCTCCCGTCATCTATTCCAAGCACAGCACACATCCTTCCCTTACTCTCTCTTCCCTCCTCATCTCTGTGACCAGGGCTTGGCTCCAACCTTAGTGTCCCATTTCCTTCCCTTACACTCAGCCCCTTCCTTTGGATGTTGTCAGAACAGGAGAAACAACAGCCTCCTTCTGGGTCTCCCTCGAGGACCCCTCTGTTCCAGTGCGACCTCTCACACAGGACCCCAAAGCATTCTGACTTCCACCTCATTTAGAATTACCCCCAAGCTTGCCAGCCCACCCCACATTTCCACCCCCCCCCCCCATGCTTCCCTCCCTCTCACATCCCACCTGACCTTTCCACCTGCAATTTCCACTCCTGGGATATATATCCCTACCACCTTGGCCTCCCTAGGCTCCAACCTCCAGCACAATCTCTTTAGGGCTGTGTCTTCAGAGGAAATATCCTGATCTAAAGGAGTCATAGCCAACTGGCCACACACTGGGGCTCTGCTTGATCACCAGGTCCAATTCCTGTTCCGACTCAACAATCCCAGACACCTTGCTATGTGCTTGTGAAAAACTGCACACCTTGGAGTTCAAGTTTGGATTTTTTCCCCCTGTCTCTTTAGCATCCACATGATTGTCTGCCATATAGTAGGTATTCAGTAAGAATTTGTTAGGTGAGTGTGAACTACAGGTAGTGTGACGACTTTGGTCTTGTGCTCCGATAAAGGAAACACATGTGTGGCAGGTTGTGAGACTTGGGCAGGGAAGAGTTGAGTCCCTCCGCCAGCACCAAGCAGAGAGCTCTAGCATTGAGTTCTTTCTCCGTCAACCTGGACCTTTACTAGGTAGACACTGAAGAGGAAAGCATGGAACCCTAGTTCCCTCATCTAAATCAGGTTCTTTTTTTTTTTTTTTTGAGTTGAGGATCAAACCCAGGGCCTTGCGCTTGCCAGGCAAGTGCTCTACCACTGAGCTAAGTCCTAAACCAGGTTCTTAGTGATCTTGTTTGGGAAGCAAAGGTAAACCTGGGAAAATCAGTCTTCTTCCTATGACGGCATTCTTACAGGGCCCTTTTCTAGAATGCTGGGAGCAACAAGAGGAAACAGCTTGGTGGTATTAACTTTTAGGGTCACAGACACCAAGCTCCTTGTGTGTTGAGTCAGGGTGACAAGCCAGCCTCGACTACTCTGTCCCAAGAATGGTGTGCTGGATGGAGGGGCAGGGTACTTTGGGTATGATGCAGGCCCTGGTCCCTTGCCCTAGGCCTGTTCTTTCTTCTCATACTACCAATTCTGAGAAACTGGGATCCCTGGGCCAATGAAACTAGGCAGGGGTGGGGTGGGAAGGGCAGTACGTGAACTTACCGTGGAGAGGTGTCCTGAGTGACCAGGTGATCTGTGTGAGGGACACAGAGAAAGAGTAGGTGTGATTTTACACTGTAGCCTCCAACCTGCATGCTGGTCGCACACTTTACTGTGGGAAGTGGTCCCCACCCCACTGTGAGAGGGGCTCCCCAGGAATTGTTCGACAGGCATCATATGGATAGTTAGCGGGAGTGACTCTGAAGCCTTCATCTGATAGATGAATGTGAGTAAACTTAGGGGTTAAGGGAGGTGTGGTCCAATAGAACACAACTGCCTGTCTGAGGGAGGACCCTGAAACACAACACGTTCGTTTGAGAAACCAGCAAGAATGGCAGGGTCACAGTAAAGTTAGCAGCTGTGGCCCTGCGACCAGTTCTGCGTTTCATCCTTGTGGAATTTGAGGCTAACATGATTAGTCTGGGAGCACTGAAAGGCTCTGAGAAGGCCCCTCCCTCTCCGGGGTGCTCATCAAGCCGATGCCCCAACAAGGTCAGGGACAGCAGCATGGAGAGGCTTTCTAAAAGTGAATGGGTTCCCCAGCCAGGTGTCCCATTCATGTTTTCCAAGTTCACATGTCCTTATATATATATATATTTTTTTAAGCTTAGTTCTCACTTCACTTATTAAGGCCTCAGAATGGCAGGATGACCTCTGCCTTCTACAGTTTCTGGGGTCTGTGGGAGCCCTTCTCTGGGGGTGGGGTATTGCAAAGCTATGCAAAGTCAGCCTCTCACGGGCTGGTAGAGAATCACATCCTGGCATCTTTGTGTCCTCAGCATCACAGCGCAGGGTCCTGGGGCCTTAAGATGCTAGTTACAATGTAAGCGGAAGCCTGAGGTCCGACCTTTATGGGACTCTGATTTGTAGTGTGGTGATTAAAAATAACCTGTACTACGGCTGACAGGACTGGTTCACCATCTGTGTGACTCTGCAAAGGGCAAGGTACTTTGCAGAGCTCAGCTTCCTTGCTGCAAAGAGCCTCCAGCAGGTCCCACCTCTGGGGCTGCAGGCAGAGAAGGAACTGAACTGGTGCAGGTGGAGAAAGGACGTTCTGATGTGCCGTGCCAGGTGGTATGCCAGAAAGGGGAGGGAGCCCTGTCCTCCCCCTCGCACCCACCCAAATCTGGGGTGCACCCACCTAGTCGTCGGCGGGTGGCGCGCGCACCTAGAACGCCAAGCAACAGCAGCGCCTTGAAGCCCAGCGCGCTGAGCAGGAGCGCCAGAGTCGAGGCTCCCGGGGCGCCATGGAAACGGAACAGGTAGACGCTGGCCTCCGTGTGGCCCAGGCTATTGGCTGCAGTGCACGTGTAGCGACCATCCCGGGTCAGTGCAGGCAGCTCGGCGGTCACCTGGTAGCTGTGACCCTGGTCCCGCAGGGCAGCCGAGCTGTTGCCCAAGGTGGGGCCGGACCAGGAGAGGGCAGGCGGGGGCTCCCCCTCGGCGGTGCAGAGCGCGCGGAAGGCGTGCGAGGGGCCTGGTAGCACAGAGATGTTGACGATCCGGGGTGCAGCTGCAGGGAGAAGGAGGGCGCGGGTCACTGGACAGAGGACAGTGCCCCGGGAGCTTGAGAGAGGCGACGGTTTGGAAAGGCAAGGGGTAGCGACTTCCAAACTGAAAGGGTGAAGTAGACGGGGTGCCCAGAGAGAAGAGCGGGACACCTGGGCGCCAGGCTGCCTGGGTCCTTTTGCAGCTGTGCGTGGTCTTAGCAACCTATTTCTCTTCTTTGCCTCAATTTCTCCGTGTGTACACTGGTAACCACAATTGCCTTTATTTTAAGGGGCCACTGAGATTTGGCAAACTAATACTTGTGTGTTGCCCAGACTACTGGGCTTGCAGCTGGTGCTCACAAGGAGGGGGCCAGCTGCAGCATAGTGCTCTAGGGACAAGGGATATGCAGGGGTGAGGGTGGGGTGGGGGACGAAATTCTTCAGTGCAGGTGGCGCACCTCCTACTGCACTCCTTGCGGTCTTTAGGATTATTGGTTGTTTTTTTCTCCTTCCTTATGAGCTACCAGTGTTTACAGGCATCAGGACACCACCTACCAGCCCCAGCCCACCCTTTCCTGGGATCTGAAGTCTGCATTTCTACCAAGATCTCAGAGGCCTCCCTGGTACCCAGTTCGCGCTGGGGACAGGGATGCGGGGAAGTAGGGCCTACGCCCCTCGGCGGCCAGCCCGCCTCACCGGTCACGCGCAGCCGGACCCCGTGGCGGCTCTCATAGCGGTCGTGGGCGTCGCCGGCGAACTCCACTCGGCAGAAGTAGCGGCCACTGTCCGCCAGGGCGAGGCGCTCGACGCGCAGTGACAGGTCGTTGCGGCGCGGGTTGCCCAGCAGGCGGAAGCGGCCGTGCAGGCTCAGCGCCGTCTGGCACAGCTCGCTGCCGCGCGCCGCGGTGCACCGGAACACCTGCGGGCCCGCGTACGGCTCGCCCGCGCGCCAGATGACCGTCAGCGGCCCGTCGTAGTGGCGGTGCGGGTGCGTGAAGGTGCAGGGCAGCATCACCGCTTCGCCCGCCTCCGCGCTCACCTCGGCAGGCACCTGCATGGACCAGCGCTGCTCCGGCGCGCCTGCCGGCCAGGAACACATCAGAGCTAGCCTGGGGAGACCCGGTCCCCGCCCTCTGGCGGCATCTCACATCCCCACCCTCCACCCTCGAGGGGTGATGCAAACACTAGGACTCAGGCAGTGCTCAGTTCATTTTGGCTGGAACCCTCCCTAGACCTATACCAGGGCTAAAGGCAAGGGGACGGGATGGAGCTTTCTCCAGACCCTTCCTTGGGAGGGTTTGCCTCAGTCATGGTGTATGACCTAGTGACCCACACAGCTCTTTATTGCTGAAACACTGTGTTATTCCATAATTACAAATCCTTAAGATGGTAAAATCACTTACTGTGCGCCTCTGTGTTGAGCAAATCCCCTAGAGTGTCCCTTCTAGTTTTCACAAGTGATCCTAGAGATAAGCATAGATACTCTGTTACATGTTAATAAACGGAGGCAGAAAAGAAGTCAATAATTGAGATCACAGCTAGGTCGAGAGGCAAAGCCAGAGTTCACGTCAGACCTGCCTGGATCCACAGCCTCCATTACAGTGCCCTAAAGGCATGAAGCTGTGGATTCATCTGAAGGTGCTAACAGTCTCATTTGTAGAGGAGAAACCAAGGCCTTGGGAGGGGGACAGTGCTTTCAAATAGTGTTGAGTTGGTAGGAACAATTCCTTTAGACTCACAGGATCAGCCCAAGAGGACTGTGTCCTGCCTGGGTTGGCTTCTTACATGGCATGGCTAGTGTCCAGGCAGGGAAAGGTGAGACCAGAGTGGTGGGTGCTGTATTGCCTCCTTGTTCTGCAGAGAAGGGGTAGGGGTCTAGACTCACTTGTCCTACCTCCTACCCAGTGAATCTTCTTCAGAATGTGGAGGTAAGGGTCAGAAGCTGAAACCCTGCCTCCAGTTCACCCACCCAGTGCTGGCAAACCTCAGTGTTGCTGTGGTTTTGAGGGTGCAGGTGCTCAGTCTCAGAGGCTTATGCCAGGGGTGGTATCTCCCCAAGAGGAGGCAGGTAGTTGAGCCTGCCTAGCCAGGGCCCTGGGGCACAGTGCACAAAAGGGACCTTTACAGGAAATAATTAGAATTGTATTATCCACAGTTCCTTTGTATACACCACGCCATCTGCCCTGAAAGCATCCAAGAGACAAAAGACAAGACAGAGTTTGTTAGAGATGCATAAATGAAGGCCAATGTCAGGGAAGTAGGAGAGAGAAAAAGCCAGTCCCCGTCCCCGTCCCCCGTCCCCCTTCTGTGTCCCCCCCTCCCCCCCATGCTGAGCCCAGTGCTGTTTGTGGTCAGTTAGCCTCATCGACTTCTTGGGTAGGAATATCCTCAGGCTATTACTGGTAGCTCAGCTCTCGTGGAGCCCGTTCACCTGTGGATGGACAAGGTACTCTTCCTGCACAGAAGCATTCCAGAGCTGCCGTTGCCGCAGGGACATGTGTACACGTCCATGCTGGCAACTCTAGGAGCTCATTGTGGCTACCCTTGGACTCACTACCTTTTCCTGATGGGAGAGGCTGGCTCCTTCACCTGCCCCTCCCCCCTTTTCCTTTCAGTTCAAACCCAGGCCCAGGTGGCCCTAGTGTGTGGCTTCCGTAGAGTGTTGTGAGCTCTTGTGCACCTTGGGCTGGGGTGCTGCACCTCCAATTGAGTCCTGCTGTGGGCACACAGCCAGAAGATCATCAAATTAAACCACAGTGCTTTTCTTCACACCACCTTTTCTTTTTTTTGGCTTAATCTCTTTTGCTCTGGACAAGTTGAATTACATGTTTGAATTCAAGTGGAGGGCTTAACATTTATCCTTAGTAAGAACTTGTTTGTCCAGTTGTTAGTTATCACAGGGTGCTTTTCAAATTTGAGAAAACAGGATTGTGCCGATCCAGTCAGTACTTCTAGCTGGAGAAAGTCTTCTCAGGTCTGTCTGTCTGTCGCCTGTCTTTCTGACAAGGTAGCTCAGGCTGATCTGGAATTTCCTGTGTATTCCAATCTGACTCAAACTTAGTCTTTTGCTGTATTCTCTTGAGTGCTGGACTACAGGCATTCACACCATGCTCACTTGATTTTGTTGTTGTTGAGACGGGGTCCTACTATGTAGTCTGAACAGGCCTTGAACTTGAAGTCTTCCTGCCTCATCTTCCTAGAAGCCTCAGCCCCTACCTCAGTTTCCCTCTGCTTCCTACACTCTGTGAGCTTAGCCTGTTTTGATCTTTGCATCTTGCAGGCTCATGGGGTCAGGCAGGGATCGCCTACGCATCGTCTGCTAGCGTGCATTCATAGTTCAGCAGACGTTTATTGGATACTTCCGCACTCCATGCCAGGTGCTGGAGTGTGAGCTGTGGAGACAGAGATGAACAGGATACCCTATCAGCCTGCAGGAGCTAGATGAAGAAAGATCAGTGAACATGTAATTGTGCTGCACGCTGCCAGGTGCTCCACTGAAGGATACAAACAATACTGCCTTTGTCTGAACATGGTTCCCAGCCCACTTTCACTCACCGGCTCCCTCCTATTCAACCCTTGTTCTCCATGGAATCACCCCTGCCAGAGTAGTCTTCTCTGAGCCCCAAACCTAGCTCTGGCATCTCTCCCCTGTACCCTGGGATGAAAGGGGGTCAGGCTGTCAGAAGGATGGGGGCTGATATAGAGAATATACGGGGATTGTGTACAGCAGGCAGGGATTGCAGAGCCCAGAAGAGGAGAGGTACATGCGTGCAGAGCCCAGAGAATGTAGGGAATTCCACCAAGACCGGGGGCAACAGTCTGTGCACAAGGAACAGGAGAACCAAGCCATAAGGTATGGCACCTGGAAGACATGACAATGTGTGCCTGTGCCCCCAGCCCTTGCCGTGAAGAGTGCTGGGAGTTCAGGCCACTCTTAGCTACACGGGAAGTTCAAGATACAGGGAATCCTGTCTGAAAAAACTAGAAAAAGGAAGCACGAGGCGTGGACATCACTGGGGCAGAGAAGACACAATGGGGTGTGGAGGCCAAACTATTGAAGATGGGGTTTGTTGCCAGTCATTCCTCATCACAGTTAAAACACACAACAATCCCATGAGATGTCATCATTGGCCCATTTGAGAGAAGGGAGACGAGAGCTAGCAGAGCTGGATGTGACCTGGCGAGGTCAGTTGGTGGCTGACTAGCAGCAGAGCCTTGGCTTGTCCCTGGATGGTTGTCTTCCATTATTTATATTCCTACCTTATCCTCCATGCTCAGTCGCTTAAGAACAGTTGTAAAATAGTCTCTTTTGTTCCCCCATGGAAAAATCTTCTGTTTATTTGACTAAACAAAAATAAAATAAACTGCATAGGAATAATTTTAAACTCCAAAGAGAACCAGATTTTTTTTTTAAGGCGGCAGTAGTATTTTAATGCAGTATTTTAAAAGGCAGTAAAATACAGCATTTCCACTGGGCGGCAGTGGCGCACGCCTGTAATTCCCAGCACTCGGGAGGCAGAGGCAGGTGGATCTCTGTGAGTTTGAGGCCAGCCTGGGCTACAGAGCTAGTCCAGGACAGGCTCCAAAGCTAGAGAGAAACCCTGTCTCGAAAACAGACAGACAAACAGACAAAGACAGCATTTCCTTGCGGCTTCTCCAGTCTTCACACCAACTGCACGATACGTTCAGATGCCTTTTAGCTCACACAGGAGGCTTGCAAGGCCTCTCCACTGGCTCTTCACCTGCTCATTGCCCGTCATGCCTGAGGCCAGCGATAGTAACATTTAAGGTTTTAAAAGTAAAAATCCCCAAAGAGGGAGGGGGCTTGCAAGAAAAATAAATACAACTTTGCCTTGAAGTTTGGGGAAAATTCCCCCAGCTACCTGCTGCCATGATGAACTCGGAAATACCACAGCAATGTCAAAAGTGGGCAGAGGCAGCCAAAATCCCAGACAGGCTTGTAGTGAGGGCTCTGCTGCCAGGGGAGGTGTGCTGGTGGTGTGTTGTTTCAATCAGCTTTGGCATAAGAAAATGGTAATGGAGGCTTAACTTTAATGTCAGGCAACACGCCTCAGTGAATCCATGTAGGCTGTATTCTGATGTGAAATATTCTAAAATATGATCTGAACAGCAGGCCCGGGTGGAGTTTTCTCTAACATAGAGACCCTTTCACACCAGAGGCACCATCTCCCATTAGCAGACAGGTGGTTCTCGCTTCTGAGTGAGCTCAAAGGAGCAATGGATGCTTGGATTCTCTTAGGCCGAGTCCTTTGGATGGGCCCACCCAGAGGACTCAAGGTGAAGGTGAGCAGTCTTTAGCAGGTGTTGTTCAGAGAACAAAGACATTTGCTTTGGCAGAGATCCTAGCTCCTGGCATCCGGGGACATTTACCATTGCCTCTGGCAGCTCATGACTGCTTGCTAAGAAGTGGCAGGGATGACTCCTAGCCTGGGAATGCAGTGCTTTCTGCAGAATCTCTCTGTCTACCATGTGTCTGACAACTTCCAGGGGTCAGTGGGCAGCCCACATTCTTCTTGTTGCCCCAAGTATCTGCCTGCAGTGCTGGGCCACCAGGGATGGTAGGTGCATGCCAGCTTTGGTGTACATAGCTGAACCTAGGTGACCATTCCAACTCTGGTAAGGAAATATAAACTGAAAAGCTAGAGAGTGGTTTCTGTTTGTAAGGCTGTTTAAGGCAGCAGGATTGACAGCTGGCATTCACTAGGCCTGGAAGGAGTCAGTGGAAACAGTGAAATCACAGAGCAGAAATGATACAGAAAAAACATTGTTTACAGGAGGAGAGCCATAGAGCCATGACTCACTGCGACCTCATATCAACCTGAAGAGACCAACTTATAGTGCCACTTGGAAGAAGAATACATCTAAAGGATTCTGACTCATCATAACCCTGCGGCAGGCTGTGTAACAGGTGCACAAGGATGAAGGTTCATTGTCCTCAATGTTGTCCTGTTTCAATGGAGTATCCCTTGGATGGAGAGGCAGGGGTTCCAGCCCTGGCTCCAAAGTTGATGGTAGGACTTTATGTGAGGCTCTATGCTTGTTGGCTTGCTAAGCTCCTCCATGAAATACTGTGTCTGGATGTTTACCCAAGAGACCGAGTTCTCACTGCTATGATGCCAATCCCCCCACCAGAGACACAGTCAGCCCATGGTGATGACTCTCTGTCTGGTATTATCTTTCCCCAGCTTTCAATGTATGGTTCTAGTCCTTAGGAGGCCAAAGCAGGGAGATTTTAAATTCAAGGCCAGCCTAGGCTGCATAGTAAGTCTCAGGTCAACCTGGATTATATGATAAGACTCTCAAACCACTAAAAAAGTAATCAAGAAAAAAAAATCACTTAAATCTTAAAGCTAAATTTGGGGTAACATTGACAGTACATAAAATATTTTAGAAATACGTCTACTTAAAAACTTTTAGGTACTTAAAAGTAAGTCACTAGCTAACCAGTAAGCAGTTACTAGAAAAGATGTGCTCACACCTTACAGCTCCTTTGCTGCTGTGTACCACACGGCCCAGTGATGCTCCCATAGGCTCCTCAAAGCGGCCACATCCTCATCATTGGGATGCATCTGGGGTAATTTGATACACTATTCCAAAGGCTCCCAGCTCCTGAAAGTGGGAGGGAGATTCCAAGCTGGATCAGAATCGGAAACCTTTGCTTTGGCCACAGCTGGCCAAAGATTTCCAGCCATCTCACGGTGAGAAAGGAGGTAGGGATTTGTAAGGAGTCTGTGTTGACTGTCTACGAGGTGCTGGACACAGTCACACTTACTGCTTATCAGTTTGTGGTGGAGTAGGGACGGGCACTATTCAAGCATTAAAGGTCTCCTAGGATGGTCCAGACAGGAAAGTGAACCTCCTGGTGGGGCACGGGACTGTTTTGTAGGCGGTGTTTCCTGTCCAGACTGCCTGTTCCCAAATAAACACACAGGGACTTATATTAATTACACATGCTTAGCCAATAATAGCTAAGGCTTATTATTAACTAGCTCTTATGTTTAAATTATCCCATTTCTACTAATCTATGTATTGTCACGTGGCTCATGGCTTTACTTGTCCTCTCTCATGTCTTGTTTCCTGAGTGGCTGACTCTGCCCTTCTTCCCCCAGTTTTTAGTTTGGCTTTCCTGCCTAGCCTTATTCTGCGTTGCGATAGGCCAATCAACTTTTTTTTATTAATCAGTGGGCATAATACATATTCACAGCATACAGAAGGATTATTCCACAGTACTGTTTTCCGCAAAACCACCTGGGTGGGCTAGCAGGGGTGTTCTCAAGAGTGGCTCCAGTGGTGGTCTCTTGGGCACTGTGGCACCTTTGGGGACAAAAAGCTATGTTCAGCCTAGTCATTAAACTCCATCAATAGGTGGCAGCTCTAGCTGGGGTATGCTGCTGTTCACCAACCTTGTCCTACCTGGCTGTCCTACCCTTGAGCTTCCTCTAGCCATTATCTCTTTGACCTTGTAGGAGGCTGAACAGCTTATCAGTGGAGAAGAGTTGAGAGAAGGAAGATGTGGACAGCAGGAATTCTATCCTTTAAGGACAGACCTAGAAGGTTCCAGAATGGGCGAGTCTGAGGGGTATGAATAGGAGGCCTGGTTACTCTCCATCTCTCTTCAGGGATCCCCTTAAGTCCTGTTTCTCCAGCCATGTGGGTGTGATGTGGCTGTGCATGTGACCTGGTCAGTCACCTGAGCTGATGGAGAGGCAGAGCCATAGGCTGGCCCTGGCCTGCAACCAGTGCCCGCCATAGGGTGTTGTTCATGTAGCTGGTCCCTGTCTTGGTCTTCAGGGTGGTTCTGGTTCTGTCCTTCTCTTAAGTAGGGTTTCCTCAGTTGAGCAGACTTCCCCACAATGCTTGCTGGGAAATGGAAAGACCTTCTCATTTAACCATCCCATTTCCTCCTGGCCTCAGTGATCTCGGTGACAGGGACCAGTTCTTTAGGGCCTATGAGAGTTAGACAACTGGCCTTCTCATACTTGTGAATACCAGGACTGGTATCTGAAGTTTGCAACTGATATGAATTTCTCTGTCCTTAGCCATTCACAGATCTGCCAGTCCAGATTGGGGCATGATTAACCCCTTAGATCCCACCCTCAGAGAAACATTTCTGAGTTGGATCCCCTGAAGGAAAAATAGCCCTGACTGATCACCATCTCTATCACTGTGGGATGGCAGGGTATGAGTTGGAGGAAAGAGGGCTGAAGCCAGACACACCAAAGTTCATCTATCAGCTCTATCTGGGCCCCACACCAGGAAAGTTGACTCAGAATGCCATCATGTCAGCATGTGGCACATGGTGGTTGCCCATGCGATGGCATAGACATGTTTAGGAGTGGTTAAGAGAGGGATGTCCCAGGCTGGGGTGAGGGAAGGACAGCTTGGGAGAGAAGGGCTTCTGAGATTTGACTTTGCCATTTGTCCTTGCCACTCTCCATTACTCTGGGCATTGGCCTCTCCTGAAAAGGTGGCTGGCAATGTTGGGCCCTGGGTTTTGCTGCCTGATATTCTTATTCTGCAGATCATGGATGGAGCTGAAGAATTTGCATTTTAACTAATGTGCTCCCCTGATTCTGAAGCAGGTAGACCCGGCGGCGGCGGCGGTGGCCGCGGCGGCATCCTTTGAGAAGTCCTGTTCCCAGGGAAGACTTTCCACTCACCCCACAGTGTTCCTGCTAGCAGGTTAGTGCAGTCTCTGTCCTGGGTCTGACTCCTCACACAGAACCATCCTCATCCTTTTCCCAGCACACCACAGTGCCTCTGTATAGTGGTGAACACTGAGGCACAGGAAATCAGAGCACTGCTCCAAGTCACTTAGAAGCCCAAGACAAGGCCACAATTCGGCTCTCTGCCCCCTGTCCCCACAGCCCTCTAATACATAGCTTTTCTCCTGCACAGACCTGGAGGCTGTGGGCAAACGCAGCTGCTGAGGTTTTTTTTTTTTTTTTTTTTGGGGGGGGGGGAAGACCATAGCTACGGCTTTCTCTATTCTGGGTCAGAGTAAATAGGGGAACTCACCCATCTGGAGGACACATGCCAAGCAAGCCAGGAGTGGGATGGACCCTTCCATGCTTCCTGCCAGGCCACCACAGAGAACCCTCCTTGGTGTGGGTGTGACAAAGGCAGGTGGATGTGCTGTGTGCCAAGTCTGCAGGCCCACCGGACTCTAAGGACGCTGGAGGAACTGGGGAGAGGCAGCCAAGGGGGCAGTGACATGACGAAGCAGGACCCGTGCACTTTAGTCATGTGGAGAGCCAACAGGAAGCCCGGGCGTGAGTCTCCCAGGAAGGAACCAGGGGAGCTGAGGGGAAGAAGCAGGGCCCTCGCTCTTCCCCCCTCCCTCTTCTTTCCCTCTCATGTCGCCATCTCCCGTCCTAAAATTTTAGTGTACTAGGTGGTTTTGTCTCCCAGCCCCTTTCCCTTTTCCTTTTGGAAAAATATCATTTCCTGCTGAGGCTTTGTCAAAGTGCTGAGGGGCCTGTCACGGTGGTGACACAGAGGTGCGAGGTCCTGGGAAGGTGTCTGGATTTTCTAGAAGAAAATGAGACTAGCCCAGGCTGTCAGAAGGCTCTGTTTGTGACCAGAACCCTCTCCAAAGGGTCTGCCTTCTAGAACAGCACTTCTGATGGTTAATGCTTGTAAAGACTACCCTTGAAAGAAATCTCCTTAAATGTAGATCCAGGTGATCTAGTTAGGTGAACCATTCATCTCTAGCAGGTCCCAGGTCATGCTCATTCTTTGCCTCACCATCCTCCTGCTTGCTCCAGGGAAACTGCAGAGAGTCCAGGCTGACCACCGCTTGAAGGTCAGTATTTGGTAAAGAAATCGGTGGGAAGGAATAAGGTTTATCCAAGGGCTGCTCTGAAGGAGATGGACAGGCTTGCATCCCTGTCAAAGCTCCGCCTTGTGGGATTTAGGCATGCACGGGGATTCTGTAGAGAGGAAGCAGGGAAGGACCCTGAGTGGGATCTTCATTACTCAGAGCATATCTCTTGTTCCTTCTTCTTCTCAACACATCACAGTGATCCTGTACCTCCTGAAACCAGCTCCTGTAATTCTTTTTGGACCAGCGTATCATGTTTCTGCAGGTGAGATCTTACCTCGGTTGACATGCTTTCTGTTAGTGGATGCACAGAACTGAAGATGGGGGAAATGGGTTACAAGGGTCACCGGGAGCCTCAGGTTCTGTAAAGCTGATGAAAGTTTATATGTCAGTTAACATCGTAGCCATTTGAGTGACCTTATCTCTAGGATTTAGAATGCTGGGCAAAAGCGAGAGAGTGACGTAAAAGGCTTAGGGAAGGGCAAGAGCTTTAGGGGGAGGGCAAAGCTGGTAAACTGCCCAGAACAACTCCCCAAAGGAGTGGCTTTGTGACACCAGGACTCCTCTTTTCACAATAGGCCAGATTTATGACTAGAGTTCTTAAGAAACAGTAAGTAGGGTAGAAGTTTACCTGGCTAGGGAAGCAGGTGAACCCGAGTCTGATGTTTCCAAATCAGTCTGGGTTTCCAGTGTCCAGTCATGGATGTGTGTGGAAAAGCATAGGCATGCATACATATAGGTACATGTATATAGTATATACACATAGTAACTGCTTAGTTGAATGGTGTTTATATTTGTGTTACCGGACAATAAGCAGGTGCTGCCTGGTCTCAGTCTCTCTGTGTTACTGGGTTAGGATCCATGAGGCTTGTTTCTTGAAGGACAGTGTTCAGGAGACAAGAGTTAGCAGGAGGAATCAAGTTTAGTCTGACCTTGAAGTGATGGAAGGTCATAAGCCACCCTTACAGCTCTATTCTGGGGAGCTTGGAGGTACACAGGACTTCTCTAGGGAGGGAAAAGAGATGCGCAGCAAGATGGCCATCTGTCCGGCAGGCCATTGTCACCAGAGTTTGTCTCCTTTGTTCTTTGGAACACTTCCATGGCCCTCCACCCCTTGCTGTTAGCTGCTACAGCTCTTTTTCTCTTATTTGGTTTTTTGACAGGATGTAGCATTTATTGGAGAGCATGATGAAGGAGGGGCTGTGATGTAAAAGCATCCACAAGGCCAGGGCTCACAACCTGTTCAGGGGATCACAACTGGAGATTTATTTGACCCCCAAAGCCACTGGAGGTGAGTGGCTCCTCAACTACCATGTCTTTCCAAATTCATGTTGGTGAAGCCCCATCTCTTGGAGATGTTGATATGTCAGGGAACTTGAATTTGATCCTGTCACATGGTAGATGGCCATGATGACTTGGCTAGTGTGAACCCTGGCTACTGGGCTCTGGGGTTTCCCAAAAGTACCCCATGTACTTCTCTTTAGCCTAGAGTGGGGACAGCACAAGTTTGAGACACAAACATGTGGAAAACAGAGTCCTTGGGGTCCCTTTGGGCACCATAAGCAATGTTATGTGTACTACCAAGGAGGCGACCCATGTGGCCACTGAGTGCTATAGTTCTTTGTGGCTAGACATATACTTCTCTGCAAGTTGAACCTCACTCACATGGGTTTGTATGCTGAATGTTGTCAGGTCCATAGAATGGAAGACCAAAGACACCTCTGTACAGAGGTCACCAGATGCTCTGGCTTCTGTAAACGGAAAGAATTATTTAGCAGTTAACATCTTAGACATTTAGGTGGGGCTTCCCTCTAGAACTTAGAATGTCTCAAAAAAGGATTAGGGAAGGGTGGAAGGGCAAAGGAGGGAACACAAGCAGCTCTTCGAGGACAACTCCCCAGAGGAGTGGCCCTGAGCACCTGGGCAGGCAGGCGCTTTGTGCTTTACAGGTAGGCTGATGGTTTAATGCACTGTCTGGGACAAATGTTGAGTTGTCAGGACACCTGTACAATAGACAAAAACTGAGGCCGTTCTGGAAAACTAGCCTGTTCTTGTCTTTTTCTGGAAACTTCATGTATGAATGTACTTCCTGCAGGATGTCTTAAAGGTTTCTGGCTCAACACACAAATTCTTGGGGGTAGGCATGGAGAACAGCAGAAGGACTCAGGTGAAGCAAGTCCACGGTAGTAGGACTATCTTATTTGGGAGGGCTCCACGTGCGATTTTATGACTTAGAGGTGACATGAAAGACATAAGCGTTCAATAGACACCGTGCATCAGACTTTTAATTTTAATCTTCTTTTCAGCCAGCACTTCATGGTGTGACCACCTTTCAAGACACTGGACAGAGGGAGGCTGTGAGACCATTGTTTTATCACAAGTCAATGTCACAAGGCGTGCTACCCCAGGGACATCTCATTACATTGTAGCTCAGTAGGTCTAAGTACTGAATGAGTTTTCAACTTAGCATGGACTTGTCAGGATGCCACCCCATCATAATGGAGGAACATCGGTGTTTCCCAGTTACTGAAAGCACGCCTTTTCTCTTTCTGTCTGTGTTCTTTTGCCTCTTTTCCCATAGTCACTTTGGGGGAGGTTGAGATGTATGTGGTAGGGTCTTGGAGGGGAGCTGCAGACGAATGTTAGCATCTCATGGTTCAGGAACAGGTAAGAGAGAATGTGTGCCTTGGAGGCCATGGTGATTTACACGCTCTGTAAAGTCGAGCAGGACACAACCTACCGAAGGGGAGGGAGTACGCCTGTGTGAACGTCCCGGCGAAGGCGAGGAAAGGTCGGAACATGAAGGAAAGGGTTGGTCCTGGGGTGCTTGGGCTGCTCTCAGCCAGGTACTCCAAAGCACGTTGAACCCAGAGAAGGAGAAGTTCCAGCCTATCTGGGCCAGAGAGACTGAAGTAAGTCCAGGAGCAGCGGGCGGTCGGACTGTAGGGACTAAGAAGATGGCAGAGGAGCTGGTTGAGTCTTGAGGTACTGGGTTCGGACCTTCAGGCCAGTGTGATCTTACCCCTCAGCACTGGCTGGTTCTAGTCTTACCCCAACTAGACAGGGCAGTGCTTTCATGCAGGTACTCAGGGATAGACCAGGCTCCAGTGGCTAGAAAGTCAGGTTTCTGCCTGGGTGAAGGCTTCAGCGAGCAGGGCTTTCTATGACATCAACATAGGGACTTGAGTGCAGGCCAGGGGGCTGAGCTCTGGGCACATTTAGGCTGGGAGCAGGGTTTCTAAGTCAGGGTACATGAGGCCTCAGCCTCTAGCTAGCCTCTGAGGATGTTCCATTCAACATTTCCCCTTCTGTGGAAATGCTATTTTCAGCTTTCCATGTCATTTTCCTCCTGCACATTATTGGTCATAGAAGAAGGGCTAGGGTGCTTCCCAGGAGCACACAGCCAAACCCCAGACAGTGGAGGAACCAGCTTTGTAGCAGTCATATGGATACTGTGGGAAACATCTTACTCTATGTAGAAGATACAGTCTTTCATTTTGAGTTTCCTCTGTGTGGAATACACACCACACGTAGGTCTCTTGACTCTCTCTCTCTCTCTCTCTCTCTCTCTCTCTCTCTCTCTCTCTCTCTCTTTCTCTCTCTGTGTGTGTGTGTGTGTGTGTGTGTGTGTGTGTGTGTGTGTGTGTGTGTAGGCCTGAGTTTAATATCAGGCATCTTCCTTAATCACCCTCCACTTTGGATACTGAGTAAGGGTCTCTCACTGAGCACAATGCTTACCCATTTAGCTAGTCTGGTTATCTAGCTTACTCTGGGGATTTCCTGTCTCCTTCTCCTACACACTGGGATTACAGGTGGGCTTCTACATTTATGTAGGTGCTAGAGATCCAAGCTCCAGTTCTCATACTTGCACAGCAAATGCTTTATCCAGCAAGCTGTCTCCCAAGTATGAGATTCAAATTTCACTGAAGAAACAACATGGGTTCAGAGTTGAGACAGAAAGGCTGGGGATGTAGTTCAGACAGTAGAGTGCCTGAATAGTATGCACCAAACACCAGGTTTGATCTAAAGTAGCATATAAAACTGGGTGTGGCCAGGAAAACATGGCCCACTGAACCAACTAATCAGGGCTCACATGGGCTCACAGAGACTGAACTGGCAAACATGGGGTCTGCATTTATTCATTTCATTTTATGTGTGAGTGATTTGCCTGCACGTATGTCTGTGTGCCAAATGTGTGCTTGGTGCCCACAAAGGCCAGAAGAGGGCGTTGGGTCCCCTGGAACTACAGTTACAGAAAGGGTTGAACCACCATGTGGATGCTGGGAACGGAACCTGGGTCCTCTGCAAAAGAAACATGTGCTCTTACATACTGAGCCATATCTTCAGCCCCTTGAGTTTTTATTTTTTAATTAAGAGTTTTAGACATAGTCTCATGTATTACAGGCTTGCTTCCAATTTACTATATGGCCAATGATAACCTTGAACTTCTGATCCCTTTCCTCTGCCTCCAAAGTGTTAAGATTACAGACATACACCAACCACTCTTCATTATGTGCAACGCTGGAGATTGAACCCAGAGCTTTTTGCACACTAAGCAAGCACTCTACCAACTGAGTTACGCCTTCAGTTCCTTTTTGTTTTGAGAAACAATGCAATTGCTTAAAAACACTATCATATAGACTCTAGACAACTCTTTGATCTGATTAAATGCTTTTAACAATGTGGCAAGATACAAAATCTACTTATAAAAAGCAGTAGCTTTTCTATATACCAATAACCAACTCACTAAGAAGGAAGTCACATGCCATTTGTAATAGCATAAACTAGCCTTAGTTCAAGCAACATGGCAAGAGAAAGAAATAAAAGATACACAGAGAAGTAAGAAGTTAACTGTCCCTGTTTGCAGATGACATGACCTTGTACTTAAAAGACCTAAAAGATACAGGAAACTTCTCCTGAAGCTTGTCACTGGGGAGGGTCCAAGAGACTCCCAAAGCAGTATAGGTGATTGTCATTTCCCTTGGCTGCCTCCCAGAACTCGAAGGTAAATCTTTGTTGCTGAAGTTATTCACACTTTGGACACAGAATTTGGAACTGCCCTGGAAGCCTCCTCCCTAACAACTGTCTCTCATAGTATCAGAAGGAGCTATGTCAGCTGCCAAGGAAGAAAAGCAATCAATAGTCCTACCCAGCCATAAAGCCTCCAAACCACAACAATGACTAACTCAGCAGGATATGGTGCAATAGTGGTACATTTACATTGGGGTTAACCAACAGCTGTCTAACTGGACCTAAGGCCCCACGCAAAAGGAGGGAATTCATACCTAGGACTGGAAATTTAATCAACTAGCTCCTAGAAAGATCAAAGATCTTAGAGAACAACCAGCTACTACTATGTTCCTGAAGCAATACAGTTTCTAACTGTATCCAAATACTATTCTTTATACCCACAGATAATATAGCTCTTACTCCTCATCAAAGAAACTTCTTTTCCCAGCAGATAGAGACTACTACAGTGATCTACAACTGGCTAAACATGCAGAGAAAGGTCATTATAGGGTGCCCATCCCCCACTGACACATCTACAGTGAAGCCTCTACATCTACAGCTCAGGGAACATCCTGAGGGAGAGCTCAGAAAGACTGTAAGAGCCAGAGGTTCAGGATGCCTGCTGCTAGATTGTATTTTCTAGAAATGATAGTAGAAATGCACCCACAAAATCTCAACAATATGGTTGCCTAAACAAGACCAGCATAATGAGAATGCTAGTCAACATGCCAATACACATCTTCACAAGGCTCCATTCTTAGGTTAAGAGCTACAGGCAATCAATGGCTTTTGAGAAAGGGAGACTCAACCTTCTTCAGGAATGAGCCAGTCCTCTGATAGGTTATTCTGTCCCACGTAGATAAATGGATAAATAAAACATGGAACATGCATATTCACAGTGGAATTTCATGCAGCTGTAAAGAAAAAACTGAGGTCACGACATATACAGGAAAATGGATGGAACCAGAAATAACTGCTAAGTGAAACAAGTGACCGAAAAACACTAATAACACATCATTTTTGCTCATACATGGAACCATAATTTAAGATTGCACATGAATTTGTGTGTGTGTTTATTTGTGTGAGTGTGTGTAGGTTATGGAACTAGAAAATAGATCACGAGAAGGGGGAGGTCTTAGGGGAGGTGAGAATTTAAAAGGGTAACAGAAGCCTGTCACAGAAAAGCAGAAGGTGTGAGTGTGATGGAATGTAGGGTGGGAGGATGGCTCAGAGGATAAGGGTGCTTGCTGTTAGTTGGATCCAGCTGGATCCCCAGTACTCATGCAAAAGTGCAAGACAGAACTAACTCCACAAAGCTGTCTTCTGACCTCCACAGGAACACTGAGGCATGCATGCCCTGTTCCCACACCATGCAGGCACACGTGCAGTGATAACACGTAAAATCAAACAGCAACAACAGAACAGGAAGTTCAGCAAGGGAAGAAAGGGAGCCACTGGACCAGAGAGAGCAGTGGGGAAAGGGACTGAGTGGAAACAAATGTTAGGACACGTATGCATGAAGAGGCCAGAATAAAACCCAGCACTTGGTATGTTAACCCAAAAGCTAGTAAAAATCTTTGCTTTCCAACCTAGACTGCTGGTGCCTTCCTGTAGTCCAAGCACCAAGGAAGCTGAGGCTGGAGGATTACCATTTTGAGGATAGTCTGGGCTATGTAGGAACTTTAAGGCCAGCATGGAGTTGATAGCAAGACCTTATCTTGAAATAAGAAAAAATAAGGGGGAAAAAAGGAAGGCAGTGGTGGTGCGCGCCTTTAACCCCAACACTTGGGAAGCAGAGTCAGGTGGATCTCTGAGTTCAAGGCCAGCCTAGTCTACAGCATGAGTTCTAGGACAGCTAAGGCTACACAGAGAAATCCCTTCTCAAAAAACAGGAACAAAGACTAGCTTCTCTTGTTTTGCACATAAATAAGAAATAAGGTATTTCACAGAAAAGAATGAGGAATGCTAGGTATGGTGGCCACATGCCTGAACCCCAGAGCTCCTGAGACTGAGGTAGAAGGATCATGAGTTTGGGGACAGCCTGGGCTACATAATGAATTTTTGTCTCAACCAACCAAATCCAAAACTACAGATTACTATTTTACGACAACTTAAGATTTAAAAATTCTTCAACAAAACACCACATTTCACCTAGTAAAGTAGCAAGTACTTGATGGAAACCTTACAAGAAGTCTTGAGATGGGAAACGGACTGTGAGCAGCAGAGGCAGATGTAGCCGCATCACCTATACAGGAGGCATTGACCTCTTCAGTCATGATTGCCATGTGTGTGTCTGTGTCCTTGCCTAGCAGCTCCACTTCGAGGGATTAATTCTCTAGATGTTCTTATGAAAGTGGCAGAATATTGGTCTTAGAATCTTCTCCCTAACATTGTTTTACTGAGGGATGGGTTCTGAAATCTCAATGCTACAGTGGTCTTTGGGGTAGAACTGCATGCTTCTTCCTTAGTCCCAACTCCTCTTAGCTCCCCTTTGCAGAGTCCTACCCCATCTTGAAGCATTATATTTGCTCTAGATCCTGTGTCTGGGCTCGTTAGGCCAGAAAGCCTGGAGTTTCCTGTCAGGTTAAGTTGCTAGTTAGGGCACCAACTATAGTTTTGTCTCTGGTAAAAAGTCCTTAAAAAATGGGAGACTCACCTCATACTACTCCCTTCTTCCAAATGTCCACTGCCCTCCAGCACTTGCCTGCTTTCAAATACACTCCAGGACTCATGGCCCCTCCCGCTCCAATCACAGTGTGAAGTTACTGTCTCCAGGAAGTTGGTACACTCAGAGTGTGCTCAGCTGCACTCAGGTGCAGCTCAGTTCAGATACTGATTTCATTTTATTTTACTTTTTGAGACAGGTCAGGCCATGCAGATCAGGCTGGTCCTGAGCTCACAATCTTCCTTTCCAACATCTTGAGCACTGGGATTTATAGGTGTGCTTTGCATTTGGCTCAGGTCCTGATTTTTTTTTTAAGAATTATTCAGTTCCCCCTGCTCCCCCCATTGTGTGTGTGTGTGTGTGTGTGCGCGTGTGTGTGTGTGTGTGTGTGTGTATAGGTTAGAAGACAACTTCTTTGGGAAGGAATTGGTAAATGGTCTTTTTTTATAACAAACCTGGAGCCTGATATTGGGGTGAATGCTGAAAGATCAGAGAGACAAAGGAACAAGCCATCTCTTAACCTCTAGGACTCCTTAGCCTAAAAATCTTTCCTCAGCCAAAAGACTTTAGTTCCTGTCTCCTCATGCCTTATATACCTTTCTCCATCCACCGTATCACTTCCTGTCTCAGTCTTCCTAATGCTGGGATTAAAGGTGTGTGCCACCACTGCCTGGCTCTGTTTCTAGACTGAGTCAATCTCATGTAGTCCAGGGTGGCTTTGAACTCACAGAGATCCAAACAGGTCTCTGCCTCCCAAGTGCTAAGATTTAAGATGTTTGCCACCACTGTCTGGCGTCTATGTTTGACCTAGTGGCTTTTTTTGTTCTTTGATCTTCAGGCAAAGTTTATTAGGGTACACAATACATCACCACATTTCCCCTTTTCAAATCTAAAATAATAAAGGAAGGTTTTAACTAATATGAGAAAAAATATACACAATAAGTATATACAATATATACAGTCAAGAATTATAAGCCAGGAGGTGGTGGCACACACCTTTAATCCCAGCACTCAGGAGGCAGAGCCAGGCGGATCTCTGTGAGTTCCAGGCCAGCCTGGTCTACAGAATGAGATCCAGGACAGGCACCAAAACTACACAGAGAAACCCTGTCTTGAAAAACAAACAAACAAACAAACAAACAAACCGACAGACAGACAGAATTACATTAACAATGTCCAGTCCATTAACATTTGACAGATTCAGAGAAAATACTCCATTATCTATCCTATTTTGGTGAGTTCAAAATGTACCTAATTCACTTTCTCTCCTAACTTATATTACCAACCCCAAACTATCTTTTGATGTCTTTTAGATTTATACACTTTACACCTCTTTAGTGAGTTTCTCTTCTGAATTTGTTAATAATAAAAACTATAACTATCTAGTCTTCAACTCCCTCAGAGACACAAGAAGGAAATATTACCAAATAAGCAGGAAGTGCAAGCAAGTGACTTCCAAGACATGTGAGAAATGACAGAAACAGCTGGCTGCCTGGACAGTTACCCAAGGTTCCTCTGCAACATTGAGGCATCCATTTTCTGCCTACAGGCCTAGCATACCTGACAAATTCATCTGTGAAGTAAAATTTTCTGAAGGACCTCCTACCTTGTCTTGGCAAAGTTCAGCAGTCCTTTCTTTTGTATCCTGCTTGTCCATTTGAACATTATACTGTCAGCAGTCAAAGCAAGGGCACTTTCTAGCTCAGTGGCCAGATTGCCACAAAGAAAATAAACTCCATATGGAGTTTCTTTAATGCCCATCATCTTCTCTGAAGGAGCTTGGTGCTGTCAGGAGCAGACATGTCTCATAGTCATAAAAAAGGAATATATGTTTTAAAAATATCTTAAATGCCATATTCTGTATATCTCTGAAGTGTTTGAAGATGACCTGTATCTAAAATATATTTCTGTTTGACCTTAAAAACATACCTAATATGACTTACAAGTTTGATTGTAATGACTAACTACTAACTTTCGTTTCTTTAAAACTAATTAGTTGGTAATAATAACTTTCAAGGACTAGCAATTTGCATTATATTGTTAAATTAACTGTATAGCCACAATACCTTGAACAAGATTAGAAGTGTATGTACAGTATTTTCTAACAAAATTGATCTCAACTTTGTATCAATATAAAAATTTAAATATAATAAATAAAATTTTAATCGAATATAAAATATTTAAAACTAGTAGGTGATTTTTAAAAGTAGATTCAATAACCTACCTTTTTATCTTATTATATCCATATTCTCTTTTTTTCTTTTCATAGTAGATTCAATAATCTACCCTTTTATCTTATCATTTCTATATCTCTTTTTTGGAGTAGATTCAATAATCTACCTTTTTATCCTATCATTTATATATAAAGCATTTCTATATCATATCCCCCTTTCTTCTTTTAGAAAGAGATTGACTTTGACTAATAACAATTTTTAACCAACCTCTAAACAAAAACACACACCCATAATCCATCTTTTGGGAATGTAGACATGGTTTTCTAGGATACTTCCTACTGATTGGGAGCACTGGTAGTCTTATGGAGACACAAAGAAAATTTAGGATTATGGTCAGGTCTTGATTGGAATAGTCTATGAGACTGTATTATCTCAGCTAGCTATCTTGATATTGTCCTGAGCAGTTCGTAATCCAAAGTCAATCTTTGGGTGGTGTTTGTCAGCTTGGTGGTGTTATCACAGTCCGTGTGGAGTCATCATTGTGGGGTTGCATCATCCTTTCAAAGACTTCAAAGGTTGCTATTAGGCATGGTTATGGTTCACTGCAGAAAATCATTTTTGAGGAACATTTTTTTTTTTTTCTGGATGATTTGTCCTTTTTCTTTGGATGTCTCGTTTGTTCAGTGTTCTTCAGAATCTGTAGCCTTCATTCTCCTGAAGACAAAAACAAAACCCTTCCCTAACCCTAACTTTGTGGAGGTTCCAAATCTAATCTTTATCAGTTTTGATTTATGGTTTCTCCTTCAATTTTTGTTTTACTTTTTAAAAGTGTTCTATCATCCAGAGCAGTATGGTTTCTTACAATAGGTATTAGGTTCTTTAATTGCTCTGGGAAGGAGTTTCTTCCACAATTCCAGGAAAGGACTGAACAGAATTTGACATGGAGGCCTGGGAGAGACCCCTCAGGGAGTTTCCCAATGGCAAAGGCAAGGGATTACCTTGTCTGTCCCTTGTTTATCTACATTAATTAGTCCAATGTCTACCTTTGCCACACCTTCTGCATAATCCAGAAGGGAAGGGTGTTTTGTTGGGATTATTTTTAGAAAAACAAAAACAAAAACAAAAACAAAACATTGTTTCTAGGAATGCCCTGTTTACAGTCCCTTTTTAGGTGACCTTGTTTACTGCAATTGAAACATTTAATGTTTCTATTGGTTTTAGTATTAAGGCAACTCCATGTAACTAAAAGGGAGGTTTATTTTGTGGGGTAACTTACAAGTAAAAGGATAGGTTTCAGGGTCCAGGAAAGGTGTAGTGCAATCCAGTGGTGTTCTCTGGAGAACTCTGTTCAATCTACCTCCAGCGTCCAGGATCCAGGAACCAAGAAAGCCAGCACATCTGATCTCGGTTCTTAAGGGCTCCTGTCTCAGCCCTGCCTTGTAAGTGTGACAGTTACCGAAGCCTCAAAGGGGGTAGCACTTCCAGGTCAAAGCTGGAACAGCTACCCACTACATGTTTCAACTTTTCTTCAAACCTCTGGAAATCACTTCTCCTATCCAAGAATCATCATGATCATGAGACTCAATATTTATTGTATCTTAGATTCATTCTTGCAAGGGTGCTGATCTTGCCTTTGATGGCCTAATTATTCTTTTGCATTGTGTATTCAAAAGCCAGAGTTTCAATTATTATCTGTCTAGCTTTTGAATTGGTATCATTCTATTTACTGCTGAAGTAAATTGTGTAAGAAATTAGTGAAAGTTTCTTTTGTGTCCTATATAACTTTTGTAAATGACTCAGTTTTCTTTCCTACTTCTTTAATTCTGTCCCAAGCATTCAAGGTTGCCATGTGGCATAAAGTTAGAGTGTGGTCATCATATAAAGATCATCTTTGTATATTAGCATAATTGTCTTCTCCAAAAAGTTGATCTTGGCAAAATTCCACACCTCTAGCTCTACTTTGTTGTTCATTGGTCTTAGCCTCATCCTTCCACTAGGTCCTCTATTGCAATTGGGACCAGCCTCTAAGACAGCTGTAACCAAACCTCTCCAGTTTTAAGGGATTATTCTATTACAAGTTGACCATGAGTTTGACATCTGCTTCATGAAAGATTAGTGGATGCCATATAAGACTGTTGCTTCTTTAAATCTCCTCAAATTGAACATTTGCATAGGAATCCAGTCAGTTCTTACACAGCCTTGAGGATATCTATTACTGAATAATTCCTAGATTAAGGTTGGCTGTTTGGAAGCCTTAGGCTGTTTCTCTATAACCTTATAATGCAATGTTGAGATAGGTTCACCTTTAAATTCTTCTGTCTGGGTCTGAATATCTCTATCATCTGTTTTAACAAGTTTTTCTAAAACTTTTACCTTGCACTAATATTAACCAACTTTTTAATGTTAAAATAGAAATGATCAAACAAATAATATTTACAGTTGACATTACATAAATCCCATTAACATTAATTATCTTCTCATTTAATTGTTCCATTTGAATCTGTCAGATATGCTAGGCCTGTAGGCAGAAGATGGATGCCTCAATGTTGCAGAGGAACCTTGGGTAACTGTCCAGGCAGCCAGCTGTTTCTGTCATTTCTCACATGTCTTGGAAGTCACTTGCTTGCACTTCCTGCTTACTTGGTAATATTTCCTTCTTGTGTCTCTGAGGGAGTTGAAGACTAGATAGTTATAGTTTTTATTATTAACAAATTCAGAAGAGAAACTCACTAAAGAGGTGTAAAGTGTATAAATCTAAAAGACATCAAAAGATAGTTTTGGGTTGGTAATATAAGTTAGGAGAGAAAGTGAATTAGGTACAACATTTTGGACTCACCAAAATAGGATAGATAATGGAGTATTTTCCCTGAATTTGTCAAATGTTAATGGACTTGACATTGTTAATATAATTCTTGACTGTATATATTGTATATACTTATTGTATATAGTTTTTCTTATATTAGTCATAACCTTTTATTATTTTAGACAAAAAAAAAAGAAATGTGATGATATATTATGTACCCTAATAAACTCTGCCTGAACATCAGAGGACAGAACAAGACACTAGATTAAACATAGAGGACAGACAGTGGTGCACACACCTTTAATCCTATCACTCAGGAGGCAGAGATCTGTCTGGATCTCTGTGAGTTCAAAGCCACCCTGGACTACATGAGATTGACTCAGTTAGGAGAGAAACAGAGCCAGGCAGTGGTGGTACACATCTTTAATCCCAATGTTTGGGAGTCACATGCCTTTAATACCAAGACTAAAAAGGAAGTAATATGGTGGGCAGAGAAAGGTGTATAAGGTGTGAGGAGACAGGAACTAAAGTTTTGGGCTGAGGAAAGCTTTTCTGGCTGAGAAGTCTTAGAGGCTAAGAGGTGGCTTGTTCCTTTGTCTCTCTGATCTTTCAGTATTTACCCTAATTTCTAGCTCTGGGTTTTTTTTTTTTTAATTATAAGACTGATTTAAGATTTGAGCAACAACACCTTGTTTCTGAGGTTGGATCATCTTTGCTATTTCTGCCACCAGGTTTCAGTTCTCCTATCTCCATCTTCTATCTCTCTGGGATTACAGAAACAAGCCACTCAGTCCCGCCTGTGGGTTTGGAGGATCAAACCCAGCTGGTCAGGTTTGCGTTGCAAGTCTTTTAACCCACCAGGTTCTGATAACCACCGAGATGTATTAACACCATTTAGTGAAATGGTGTTCTGGCTTCATCCAACATCCAGTCACCACAGTGAACAATGCTCCAGATGGTGGGTTTTCAGATACCATGTATGGCTGGTGGGAACTTTAGAGAAGGGGGATTTTTTTTTTCATTTTTCTTTATTAAGTAAATTTCTACTCACTTCACATACCACCCACAGATACTCCCTCTTCCCTCCTCCCAGCCTTCCCTCCCAAGCCACCCTGCATCCCTACATCTCCCAAATCAAGGTCTCCCATGGGGAGTCAGCAGAGCCAAGCACACTGAGCCTAGGTAGGTCCAAGCCCCTTCCCACTGCACCAAGGCTGTGCAAGGCACCACACCACAGGCACCGGATTCCCAAAAGCCTGCCCATGTACCAGGGACAGAGCCCAATCCCTCTGCCTGGGTACCCGAGAAGGGAGATTTTTATCATTGCTCTTCAAATCACAGCATTATTTCCATCTCTAGATAAGAGAAAATAATGACTGTGTATACAAACGTAGGACTCATTACTCATGGTGAACAAACCCAGGCCCCATGGAGTGACTCATGGTGACTTAAGAGATGGGAGGAAGTTGACCAAGGCATCAGGCTACCCACTCATGTTTGACTGTGAGTTGGCTGGATTTATAACAAATGGACTCTGGTTTGGGAAAGGTATGAACTTGACTTACCAGGTCATCAGGACTCATCTTCTGTTCACTTGTATTCACCGTCAGGAGGGCACAAGATCCTAGGATATGGTTAAAAGTCAGTAAACAAGTACAATTCGAGTTACGTCACTCAGGCACGCAAGTGAGGCAGGGGATGGACAGTGAAAGGAAGTTCTAGGACCATGTGAGGAAAGATTAGAAGTACTGAATACAATCAGGCCTTACTATGTTTACATCTGTCCTCCCATCTCTTGTTAATGTGGTGGGGACAACTACTTGTGGAGGGACCCAAGTTCAAAGCTGTGTGCCAGCATTTAAGAACTTTGAGGCAGTTGAGAGGACTGCATTGAAATAACACTCCTTTCTTCTACATGAACTCTGGCCATAGCTTACGCTCCTGAAGGACCATTCTTATTCCAGAAATCTTTAGGAGTGAGCTAGTCCGCCTTCTCAGCCCTCATCACAGGAGGTGTCATGTGGACTAGGAGTCAGGAATGGGGAAGTCAGAGACAGGAAGGGATGGATTTTGGAGAGTGAGGACCTTCACTGCTCTCCATTAATCCTCTACCATTGAGCTAAGTGTTGGGTGGACAAAACCTAGAAAGAATTCCTGTAGAGCAGGGGACACTTGAAGGCCAAGGGTACTTACACCTTCCCCTGGAGTCCTGGAAGCTGGGCTTCCTTCCCTGGATCAAGCCCTGCCTCAGCTGTCGCCATGGACCTCAGAGGGAAGCATGCTGTCCTATGTCCACTTCTCTTGTGGATGAGTGACTTGAGGGAGTTAAAACAGTCCAAGGGCAGGAACAAGGTGCTTGAGAATGAGAAAAGAGCCAGGCAAAGTAGCACAGGACTATAATCCTAACACACAGGAAGCTTGAGAGTGGATTGTGAATTCAAGACCTGCCTTGAAACTTTGTCTCAAACCAAACCAAACCAACCAACCAACCAACCAACCAACCAAACAAACAACCAAACAAACAACCAAACAACTAACCAAAGAACTTCCCCACTCCACTCCCAAAGGGGCCAAAGGGAGGAATAAAATAAAAGCAGTGTAAGAGAAGGTGCAATTCAAACATCATAAACATGGGATTACTAAACTGGTGTGGTACCACACCTCTGTAATCCCAGCATCCAGGAGCTATAAGTAAGAGGATCAAGAGTTCAAGGCCAGTCTGGGCAATAAGAGATCCATGAGCTTTGGGAGAAGGAGGTGTGAGGTAGATGTCCCATTTAGGGCTGAGCACCCCACAGGCTCTTATTCTTTTCACATGAATCTATTATGGTTCTCTGTGTTAATCACCATCCACTGCAAAATGAAACTTCTCTGATGAGACTTGAGAGAAGCATTAATCTATGAGTATAGTTTCAAGTCATTAGGAGTTGGTTTAATACTATGCCCATTTAGCAAAGTAATAATAGTAGGTTCTCCTCTAGGGCCTATGACCTATTTAGTTATAGGTTCATTTTTATCCCTGATAATGGTACCAGGTATGGGTTTTGTCTTGTGGAGTGATAATTAAATCCAATCTGAAAGTGATTGGTTACTCCCATGACGTTAATGCCACTATTGTGACAGTGGGCATACTTTGCCAGGCCAGTCATTATTGAAGCTTGTAGGGTTCATAGCTGGATAAGACTGAGGGATTACTTTTCTCCACTGGTAGCATGCATACATACACTTTCTAGTACTAGGAAAGTTAGCCAGCAGGGATGAGGTTTCCAGGTGAGTACCAGCTTGATTTATCCATGTTCCATGACTTAAGTATGTGGTGTCTACAACAATGCGGTCCTACTGTCAAGTTATGTAGAATAGGCAAGAGCAATGGCGATATCCTGTAATACCTGAGTGTCTGATACCTCACTCAGCCAAAACTCCAAAACATGTAACTCATTCCTGGCAGTGGGCTTTTTATTTATTAGCCTGTGGTATGTAGAAGGGGCATTGTTGGTCTATGATACGGTAACTTCATTTTAACACATTTTCTCTTTGCATATAATAATATGCATGTTTCCATATGAATATTTGAAAGATCTTTGGCGTTATATATCCCTCCCTGAACTCCCTCCTCTATCTTCCCATTCCCTCACCCCAACCTAATCCTTCCTGCTCCATTATTCTCCTTTAATCCTTTATACCATTGTGTTCTGTCTGTTGTCCCTTGTAAGCCCAGTCTCCATTAATAATAATAAAAATCCCTTAATAATTTCTTGACCTCAATAGATATTCCAAATGAAACACACATATGTGAAGATTCAAAGTATGCAACATTTGTCTTTCAGGGTCTGGGTTACCTCACCCAGACCTACTGTTTCCAATTCCATTTATTTGCCTACAGGTTTCATGATTTTATTTTTCTTAATGGCTGATAAAACTAATTAAATTCCTTTTTTTGGTAAACAGCATGACCCAAAGCAGCTTGGGCAGAGGAAAGGATTTATTTGGTTTATACTTGAATGTCATAGCCATCACTGAGGAAAGCCAATGGAGGAACTCAAGGTGGGACCTGGAGGCAGAAACTGAAGTAGAGGCCATGGAGGAGCTTACTGGCTTGTCTTCCCACTTCTGTTCATCTTCCTTATACACCCAGAACTGCTTACCCGGGCATGGTACTGCCCACAGTGAGCTAGACCCTTCTCCATCAATTTGCAATCAAGAAAATGCCCCACAGACATGCTCACAGGTCATTCCTGTGTAGGCAACTTCTCAACTGAAGTTCCCTCTTCCCTTGTGTCTCCCAGGAGTAGCCACCATACAGAAGGATGAAATTCTGTTATTTTCAGGAAATGGAGATCATATTAAGTGAAATGAGTTAGACTGAGAAAGGCAAACATCATGTTTTCTCTCTAGGTGGAGCCTAGATTTTATAGAAATAAAATCATGTATGCATATGACATGAGACTAGAAGAAAGACTTGAGGGAGGGAAGGGAGTGGAGAGGGTGAATAAGTTCAAAGTACATGATATAGTGGGATGAAAATGTATTTATTAAACTTATACATAATGGGTGTATGCCAGGACCTTAGCTTTAATACTATACTAATACGGTTATCTCCAAGAGGAAAAAAAAATTAACTATCATTTCATTTCTTTATTTTTAATAAAAAAATAGCTTTGAGGCAGTGTTCTATGACCCAGGTCAACCTCAAACTTATTGTATAGCCAAGACTGGTCTTGGAACACTAATACTTCTGCCTCCACCTCCCAAGTGCTGGAGATACAGGTGAGACATTAGGCTCAGTTGTCAGTATCTTTGTAAATGGCATCCTGTCCAAAGTATGTGCCTATTTGTGTGTGTATTCTGCAATGTATGTTGTTTTCACTTGGAAGTTACTCAGTGGTTCTCAACCTTCCTAATGCTGGGGCCCTTTAATACAGTTCCTCATGCTGTGGACACCTCTGATGATAAAATTATTTTCGTTGCGACTTCACAACTGTAGTTTTGCTACAGTTACAAATCATAATGTAAATATCTGTGTTTTCCGATGTTTTTTTGGGGGGGGGATCGCGACCCACAGTTTGAGATTAACTACTGTATGTGAATCTGAAATATTCATGCTGTGCATGTGATCTTCAGAGCAGACAGCCAGAGTAGGTGTCCTCATCTGTAGAACATACTGTCTGTCCCTGTCTCCATTCCTTCTGCCCATCATGAACCCAATCCTTACTTTTAAGTTAGTTTGTCTCACGCATCATTATTTCCTTCTATTGATCCAGTTGACATTTCCACCAACACTAGGTGGAAATTTGGGTTATTTTAAGAGGTTTTTTTTGAAGCTTGCAAAGTCCCTTTTGTTGTTCTGTCACAAGGAAAGTCATACATCCCCTTAACACGCCCCCACCCCCCCAAATCAGGACTAGTCTTGAATCTGCTTCCAAAATAATGGCATCATTAACTGTCATAGGAGCATCCACAAATCTGTTACAGCTTTTGATCTCAGAGCTTTGTGTGTCATATGACTCTGGGGGTCAGGACAATGGCTCAGGAGGGATAAGGAACTCAAAGGCACACAGGTGGTGGGAGGCAGAGGCACGTAAAAGCCATGCTGTGTGGCTCCTCAGTCTTGTATTCATGCCATGAACAGCAGCACTTCAAAGATGAACAAGAACTTAAAGCTGAATGCTGAGATTTTGTTTTCAGGGCACTCAAAAGTCCCTTGAGAATGGGAGGTCCAGAGGCGTGGTGGTCTGGCCTTACCATCTGGGTGTCCTGCCACTGAGCTCGAGGGCATCAGGCAGTTAGTTACTCCAGGCATTGTCTCTGAAGGACGAGTTTGCCATACTTCTGGTTCAGGTGGAAGTTCTGCAACAGTGCCACTTCTGTCCTGTCCTGGAGGACCCCAGGGACACTGCAGCCAAGTGGAAAATTTCCGCCGGTGTCACTTTGTCCCAGTTATGCTATCTGGGCTACAGGACCCGGGGGATGTGATTTCCCTAAGCTGAGACAGTGCAGTTCTACTGTCCTGAGAAAACAAGATACTTGTTCCTCTTGGCACTGGGCTTTAACCTAGAGCCTCATGCCTTCTAGACAAGCATCCTACCACTGAGCTACATCCCAAGCCCACAAAATTTAAAATCCTTGAACAGTTGACCTAGCATAAACACAGACTGAGTAGCTGCAAAAGTGTGATTGCACAATGCTCATCTGTATGCAGTTTCTTTCTTCCTTTTTTCTTCTTTCTGTTTGTGTTTAATTATCTTACCTTCTTCATTTCACATCACTCTCTTGTCCTGCCCTCCTGTTTATGGTTACTGTCCTCTGGCCATATTTTCCCATGATATGTAATGCCACAGTTGTGTATATGTGTTTATATAGTATGTGAATGTGTATACATCTACACACACATTTATAGATCCAGTATTTGGGGATTATCAACTTACTAAGATAGATTGAGTTATAAACACTTGACAAGGGCTTGGTTCTGCACCCCAGCAAGCTTTCTGGAGATCCTCTTAAGACTGATGTTATATGTTGTTTTAATCTGTTCACTGTTGCGATAGTAAAATACCTGAGACCAGGGGATTTTTAAAGACAAGAGACTCATGTTAAAAGTGGGAGAGTGAGTGGGTACATGTGGTAAAGAAAAACACACAGGGCTGCCTTGCCTTGAAGCAGTCACTTCTGGTCCTCCGAATGACCTAAGCATCTCTTAAAAGCCTTACTTCCTACACCACCACAATGACAATCTAATTTCAACTGAAGTCTTGGTGTGAATCATATAATTATATATCTACTTCATTCTTTTGAATAATGGTAAATATCCCAATGGCATGATTACACCAAATTTTCTTCTGTTATTTCTCTATTAGTGACATATTTATTTGTTTCTATTTTTATTTCTATGAACAAATGCAACAGCAAATGTGCTGGGACTCATGTCTTATGTGCTGGTAATCTTTTTTACATGATACTTTTATTTATTCCTTGAAAGTTTCATACATGCATGCATTTTGTTTTATCTTCCTCCAACTCACCCCAGGACCCACCAATTCATCTTCCTCTCAACTTCATATGCTCTCACTGTCATTAGCACTCTGAATCCATTTAGTGCCGACCACTCTTCAGTTAATGGCTCTATTCCCATAAACGTAAATATTCAGAAGGTAATTTAACAACACGATCATTTAGCAAAACTGCAGATTTCCCCTCTGGGCCTATGACCTCCCGAGTAAGGGAGGCCATTTTACAATATCAGACATGAAATTCCTCCTGTGGAGCAAGCTCTTATCCAATCAGAAAGTGGTTGGTTACCCCATAACTGTCCTGCCACTATTGCACCAGTGGTTACAGTGTGCCTGGCAGATCAGTAGCGTCAGGGTCTAGTGCTGGATAAAACCATTGGTGTCTTTTCTGACCTGGCAGCCTGCATAACACTTTCCAACACTATGAAAACTAGCCAGGAGGGAGTTTACTGGTCAGTTTAATTTTGATTTCTCAATGTCCTGCAACCAAAGTGTATAGTATCTTTAGCAATAGGGTCTTACCATTTAGTTATGGTAGGCAACTAAGTAATGAAAACAAATAGCCTGTGCTTTTTGGAGGGTGCCTCTGAGGCCTCCCTATCCAGTAACTTAGAGAGGTACTCCATGTCTGGCACTGAGATTACCATCAAATAACCCCTGTCTTCTGCAAACAGTATTGTTCACCCATGCAGGAAACCTCTGCTCAAGCTCCTTAATTATATATATAGTAGCTTAAAATGAGTAGATTTCCCCCAAGTGTCTTCATACAGCCTCAGTTTGGGTTACTCACCTCTAGCTCCTTGTTATCCTCTACTCCTCATCCTCATCTCCATCTAAACCTTTAACCTGGAGTGGCCCCCACGCCATTCTTTCGTGACACCTGTGTCCTACTATCCCTTCTAGGTGTATTTTTTTTTTTTTTTTTTTTGGCTTGGGTTGTAAGGTTGTAGGTTTCCATGTAGCTTTTTAATGCATCCTTCATTTGGGGTACATCTTCTTCCACCCCCTGTGGAGACCTTATTTCTGTAGGAAGTATTGCCAGAAATGGGGTTTTAAAGTACCAGAAGTCTTTCTCAAGTGGTTGATTCTTTGCATTTCCACTGTGTATAACTTATAGATATAATTTCTCTGTTACATACACACACACTACATAATAATTAACAGGTTTTTAAAAAGTAATTAATACTAATGCTTTTCAAACTATTCCATAAAATAGAAAAGGAAGGAATGCTACCAAACTTGTTTCTACTGAATTTACAGTGCCCCCTGACAAAGCCAGATAAAGATAAAAGAGCCCACAAGAAGAAAATTCTAAACCGACTCCCATGGTGAACATAGTTGCAAAAATCCTGTCCTGCTTTATGTCATCATCTCTGTGTCTGCTCGTCAGTTCCATCTCTCCTGGGGAGAAACCCCAAGTTTGTGGGACCTAGTGGGAGGCAGGAGCTCACATTCCATGGGCCGGCTCTTCTCTTTACCTAGTTAGCTCAGGGTAGGTCTGTGACCCCACCTGAACTGTGAACGTGGGAGGGGCAAATGGGGATTCCTTGTCACCGAAGGTGGAGAGGAAGCTGGTGTGGGGCACTGTCCTCTGGGCCTGCACCGCCACCCAGTCTCCCTTGCTTAGTCTCTTGGCCACACCTAGTGGCCCAGCCTTTCTGTCCTTCGTCATCTAGCAGTGTGTTCTTTCTTTGACTCAGTCAGAGTTGATTTTTATTATCGATAAGAACCATGATTTGTTGAGTGTTATTCCTGCACTCCCCTCTACCACTCCCACAGAGGCTGCCCTGCCCTCTGCCCTTTGGGAGCATTGGCTAACACACAGGTGCTATCCTTTCCTCTCATGGGAAAGAGGGGCTGTCCAGAGTCTGACAGGAAGCCAGCATCCTGGGATGCATTCACAGCTGGTTTCTTGTCTCAAAGGCCTGGTGTGACTTGCTGGAGAGCGGTAGACAGTGGTGGTCCTTAATTCAAATTGGCTTCCCTGGAGAAGGAAGAGCACTGTGTGGAAGAGTCATGGCGGGGGGGGGGGGGGTGTCAGATTCTGCATTGGGGGTCACTGGGGATTTCCTAGAGGGTCTTTCAAAATACTGCTTGTCTCTGTTAAGATAACGCCTCCTCTTGCGTGTCCTGTTTCCTGTCATTTATCAAGTATTACTAGAGCAAATTTCCTTAGAGTAAATTTTAGGACCCTTAGAAGTGGGCTGGAAAGTGACAAGGCAGAGTGGTCATTGGTAATGTGTGCCCGTAATCCTTGCCCTTGTTGCGGGGCACAGAAGATGCATCTTGTCACCTGAATGCTGGAATCCTCTACTCTGCCATGTTAGAGTTGAACTTTTCTGGGGATCTGCCCAGAGTGGTCTTTGTTGGTGAAGCTGTGTGGTTCTGAGGAGTTCTGCTGCCTCTGTGCCAACCCTTACTGTTAGAGCCCATAGACCTCCCTTCCTTGACTTTTTTTTTTTTTTTTAATAATATATTTTTTTTTTTTTCTGGAGCTGAGGACCGAACCCAGGGCCTTGCGCTTGATAGGCAAGCGCTCTACCACTGAGCTAAATCCCCAACCCTATCCCTTCCTTGATATTTGACTATGTCTGAAAATACCTTTACTGGCCCATCTGGGGACTTGTCTCATGCTCATTATGGACTTTGGAATATTTTTTACACTAGCCTTAGAATTTAAGTCTTAACTTTCAAAGTGCCTCCTTCTAATTTTGAATTGTCATTAACTTTGAAATATATGTGTGTGTGTGTGTGTGTGTGTGTGTGTGTGTGTGTAGTTATAAAAGCAATGCATGTTTAGTATAAAAACAGAAATGCTCAAAAGAGAAAAAATGTAAAATAATGTAATCACCCCATTCAAACAGTAATATTTTAACATTTTTATTATTTTTTATTGCATTTCTCCCTCCCCTTTTCTCCCCAAACTCTCTCATAAACCACTTCCTTTTCTTCTTTAAATTCATGACCTTTTTTTTTTCCCATGGATTATTTTTGTATGGAATATTTTCTTTCTTTCCCTCTGTGTTTGTCTACTTACAGTATTTTACAATCTCTCCCCACAGGAGGTGAGAACTCGCTGCTTTCCAAGGTTAGCCTTCCCAGGCCTTAATGGGTTACTTTGGTTCAGAATCAGGCACTTCAGAAGCCAATGCTCTCTCATTTGGTTGTCTCCACTTTGTAACTACTGTAGCCATGACGATGATCTCAGCAGGACTTCACCCGTGATGACCCTTGTTCATCTCCATCTCTCTTCACTCTATCTGGATGTTTAACTTTGAGGCAGGGGGCTGGCTACATGGCTCAGGCTGTCTCTAAACTCCTGGGCTCAAGCAATCTTCCCACGTCAGCTTTCTAAGCTCCTGAGACAGCAGGTGTTCATGCCCACACCATTAGGGGATGAGTCTCCAGGCCTCCTATCCAGCTTTGCCTGTTTGTATTCATGTGTGTCCAGCTGAATGCATGTCTGCTTTTCCACTCACCCTTATTAAAATCCATTAATGACAACATTAATAGGTATGTTTAGATACATGTTCATATACTTTTGTGTTCTTTGGCCTCATTTCCTATTTTTCTTGCTTAGGGATATAGCAGCATCAATCTCTTAATTGGGGCCGTCCAGGGTTTCTTGTACTTCTGCGATCCTGAACATCTGGGATGCTGTCATTCATCTGAGGAATGGGGAGTAGGGGATCTGAGAGGGCAGATGTTCAGCAGTCTTGGGAGTCCCAGAGGAGAACCCACCCACACACCATCACAAGCACTATACAAAACTAGATCTTCATCTGCACTCCAGAGCCCAGAATGAGTTTGTCTCCTTTTCTTTAATCTGAGATAAGGGGCTGTAGCCACCTGGCGCTTCACTAGACTGAGATGTCAGTGACTGACAGCCAATGTTGGAAAATATTTGAGAAATAGAGGAACAGAGCAGCAGAGACAGAAAGGGGAGGTAGGTGGGGAAGGGTAGGGATGTGTTTGGGGTGAGTTGGGGCTCATAAGACACGGTGGAGTTCAGTCGGTCCACTGTGGTCAGTGTCCTGGCTTTGGGTTGCTTGATCATTGTTTAATTCTTTACTGTTTCTTAGATACACTGTTTTTATTGAACCACACACCTTGAGGCTTACCCAAGTTCACATTTACTGTTCCTCTGACTACTCTCTATGTACAATAAAATGCGAAGTATTGAGGTCGGGGGAGCAATTGAATCTCATCACATCCTCCATTGAGATGTGAACAAAAAAGTGTGCAATAGACATGAGCCTGCTCATACCTATGATTTATTGAAAAGGAGGGTAGGATCCTTGGGGGGCCTGAAGGTCTGTCCTGGGGAGCATAAACAACAGGAGAACCAGGAACTTCACACATTTTCCCTTCTAGTCCCATGTGTGGGGGCTAGGAATCTGGCCTGAGTCCTGTCTTAAGAGTCCCCAAGATACACGAATGGATACATTCTCCAAGCCCCCATCACTTGCCTTCTCTTTGGGGGTTTAGGTCTGGCCGCTTGTGTAAATCTTAAGCATGACTCTGACAGCAGGTGTGTAGTGAGGACGGAGAGCAGAATGCTTACGAGAATGTCAATGAGTTTAAGAGCTTAAGTTCTCCATCATTTTGTGAAACTTGGGACGAGGCGAAGGTCCAGCACCGGAGATCAGAACCAGAAATACTGACGCTGCTGCACTGACCTCTTTCCTTGCTCTGAGAAGAGGACTTTCTTGCCTCTGCTCAGAAGAAAGAACCAGTGACATTTTGGTTGCATTGAGTTGTGTCTCATTAGGTTGTGAGGGTCTTTAAGACTTGCTACTTTGGGGGCTTCTATTCTTTTCTTTATTTCTGCCAGAGAACTGGGGCCATTACTCAGGGATGGCCAGTAATCATTCATCCACCAAATAAATAATTACCACTGATGAAGGCTGGTCCTGCAGAAGGTAGAGACCTGGGCTCTGCTCTCAAGTCTCAGCATTCCTTTCTACCTGCATACATCCACCCACACCATTCCCTCTCTGGCCTTCTCATTGGCTCTAGGTTTTCTGAACTTGGGTACCACTGTCATTACTGACTAAATAATTCTATGTTTTTGGGACTTCCTTATGCGTTGGAAAGCTTCTGGCAGTGTCTTGGTTTCTGCCTACTAGCCGCTATGTCCCACTCAGGCTGTTAAATCCAAAGCAACTTGAGATGTTGCCAAAAGTCCCCTGGGAATACAACCACTGAGCTCTTTGAAATTTATTTCTTTTAGGACCACATCTTCCACAGAGTTTGCCTCGGTTACTTCTGCTCATGCCGACATCTGTCTTCAGTCTCCTCTACCATTTGTAGCTGCCTCTATCCAGTTTAACATACAATTACTCACCACCCCCTTTTCTTTTATCTGTTTGTGAAGAAGCAGATCAATGAGAATGGTCCTGAGGATGTGGGTTTCCTTTAAGCACATGAACTTACCATATCAAGCTGCTTCAGTTCTGCTAAGGAGACCCCTGTT
Organism: Onychomys torridus; assembly: GCF_903995425.1. Taxonomy (NCBI): domain Eukaryota; kingdom Metazoa; phylum Chordata; class Mammalia; order Rodentia; family Cricetidae; genus Onychomys; species Onychomys torridus. Next base: position 66,366,938 of record NC_050455.1, read on the forward strand.
TCTTCAAGCATCAAATCATATGCAGAGCTACACCAACCACACATCATCAAAGACACAGAGGGGGCATTTGAGGAGGTTTCTAGGTAGCAACTCTCCTTAAAGTGAAATTGATTTTTATATGTTATACAGTTACTTTCTGTATGGGGTTTACTTGAAATAATATGGTGAATAAAATCTGTCCATGTTCTTAAAGGCTTCTCTAACATTTGACATTGAGATTTCATTCATATTGAATTGTGTCTCCCCCTCTAGGTTGAGAGTACCTACAGTGTTTGTTGCTTTGGGGATCTTTAATTCCTGTCTCCTCCCCACTCTTCCCTTTCTTCTCTCTCCTCCCCTCTCCTCCCCCTCCTCTCCTTCCCTCCATTCATAGAGTCTGACTGGCATCAATCTTGTACATCTCCTGCCTCTGTCTCCAGAATTCTGGGAGTGCAGGTATACACCACCATATTTACCATTGGGGGCTCTTATTAGGAAAGCTACGGCTTTTCCAGAACTGTCTTGCCAGTTCTCAAATTGTATCTCATTGTCCACCCTTGAACTGTGGCCACTGTAAGATGCAGGGACCTTGGACTAGTACATGACAGACTGTTTCAGCTTCACAGTAGAAAACGTGAAAGAGAAAGGAGGCAGAAGATGGGTGCTGTTCTGGCCAAGCAGCAGGTCTGACCTCGTGCCCTCTGTATGCCACCCTCCGTATTTAGCAGAGGCTCCAGCGCCTGCAGCTGTGGAAGGCAGGCAGCCAGGAAACCAGCTCCACAGGCTTCCACAGTGTAACCTGCCTTCGGGCCTTCCCCATGGCCCCGGCATGCCTAGGGGTGGCCCCTGGGGCAGGGACAGTGGCTCAGCTCTGGGGGTGGGAGTCAATCTACTTATGGATGGTCAGGTTTCTTTTCCTCTTGGCAGACTATAGTTGGAATGGGAGGCTCCTCAACAAGGAAGTAATTAGGCAAGTCGGACAGCGCTGCTTGGCTTCTGAAATGCCATGGGTTTAACCAGGATTAGAAGTACTGATGTGAGGTGGCATTACGAGCCTGGCTCACCGGCGGGCACAGCTTGGCATTTATGATTACTTTTGCCCAAGGGACATTTGTTGATCTGAAGAGGAGGCTGAGAAATGAGTTATTTTTGAAAATTACAAAGTGACCGAGATTCGATGGTTGGAATCTATTGTTCACCTTCTTTACTAGGGTAGGGGGGGGTGGTTTCTGGAAAACATCTTGGCACTTAGAGCCAAGACCCTTCAGGGCTGTACTATAGATCTAACATGAACTCAAAGTAGACTGCTGTTAAAGAAAGCCTCAGTTCCTTAGCTGTCACTTAGTTATTGGGGTATCACAGTAAGTCTGAAGCCTTGAACTTGGATTAAGGGCATTGCAGACTGTCAGTTTCTCCAGCTGCTTACCACAGCAAATGAAGATCCTACCTGGAAGAAGATGCTATCTGAGGTCTCAAATAACTTCTACTGACACATTTTCAAGTCTGATGCCCAGATCAAAATAAAAGTAAACAAAGGAGCAGAGGAAGGAAACAGATAAATAAGAACCAGCGCGTACAAGAGGCACAAGAGTGCTCAGAGTTCTTCTCTTCTTCCTTTTCAAACATCTCTTTGAATTGTTATGTTTTCACACTGCATATATTGCAAATGGACTGCATGCCTCCCCAACCCCCTCGCCTCTCCCCTGTTAGTCCTCCACTCATCCCCTAGACAACCTCACTTCTACTTTCCAGTTGTGATTTTATGTATCTACATAAAATCTAGGGACCACAAATGAAAGAACAAATATCATATGTGTCTTTCTGAGACTGACTTAATTCACTTAGTGATCATTACCAGTTACATCCATTTTCTAGTGAATGACGTTACTGTGTTCTTTATGGCTGAAGAAAAATTTACTGTGATGGCTAGAGAGATGGTTCCATGAATGGAAGGGCTTGGCACAAGCATGAGGACCTGGGTTTAGATCCCTGGCACCCATGTAAAAAGCCAGGAGTGGCCATATTTAGCTGTTTAATGAAAGGCCTCTGTCCAAGGGAATATGGTGGGGAGAAACAGAGGGCTCCCAACATGCTCTTCCTGCCTCCACACTCGTACAAATGGATGCTTGTGTTCTCACACACATGTGTACACATGCATCCATATGTTTTTAAATATTAAAAAAGCAGAAAGTTCCATTATACATATGCCCACGTTTTCCTTACTCTTTCCTTTGTTTTTGCATACCAAGGGGCGGTACAGCTGCTTCATATAGTTATTCTAATTTTAGTTTCTCCAGAGAACGCCATACTGATTGCTATAGTGACTGGACCAGTTTGCACACCCGTTAGCAGCAGAAGAACAGCTCGACCTGGAGGCACAGAACCAAACTCGGGTCCAGTGCAAAAGCGTGCTCAGGTTATTCTTGACGTAGGCTTGCCATGCCCAAACTTTAAAGCATCTCTGCTGGTTACATGCTAGAGCACATGAGAGCCCAAAGTCCAGTGGTGACTATAAGTTATAAAAATAGTTGTACAGATTTGATAAACTCCTAAGCCTCTCTAACTGAAAAAAAAAAAAAAAAGATGGTAACAGATATTAAGATCCCAGTGAATGTGCTTAGCAGCAAACAACGGAACAAGAGGGTAGGTCAAAAAGTAACTACCCAGACAGAGCACAGAAAGAGAGCAAAGGGTAAGGCTGAAGTCAAAAGTAACATGTATTATATGCAAATAGAGTCCCAAGTGGAAGGGACAGAGGAGAGGATAGGATGAGTCATCTGAGGAAGGAAAATGGTTGAGAATTTCCCCAAAATGATTAAAGTCCTATGAATCTCAAGCAGGATAAAGCTAAAACATTCATATCTAGACACGTCGTAGTCAAATTTCAGAAGGTCAAAAGCAAAGAGGAAAACCGTGAAGGCAGACTGGGGTGCAGAAGAAGAAAACACCAAGAGGGCAGACTCCTAAAATCAGTGGGAAGAGAAAGACAGTAGAATGTCTTCATTTACCGGAAGACATCAATGGCCATGTAGAACTTGGCACCTGGTAGAGAGAGCTCTCAGAAACAGTTTTCGTCCACATGGAAACAGGAAGAGGGCAGTTGGAAAACTGCATTAATGAAAATTCTGAAAGGTATTCTTTAGGTAAAGAGAAAGTGACCCCAGGTGGGAGCTTGGAGCTGGAGGAAAAATGAAAAGGGATGAAAATGGAAACTATCAAAGTGAATATGCACGAGTACAGATGAAAATGAAACCAATAATGTCTAGCAGTATTTATTTATTTACCTTAGCCCCTTAAAGTGCTAGGATGGCAATTGGGAACCACCATGCTTTGCTTTCCAATCAGGTTTAAAGTGTAGAATCAAGCCAGGCCCAGAGGGTCATGCCTGCCTTTCCAGCATTATGCAGACTGAGGCAGAAAGGTCACAAGTTTGAGGCCAGCCTGGGCTACAGAGTGAAACATTGTCTCAGAAAAGAAAAAAAAAATATGATAATATTCGTTTACGAATCACGAGAGGGTAAATGATGTTAAAGTGTTCTAAGGTGCTCACATTTGCTTGGAGAAAGGAAAATTTAACGTTAGTGTTTGATAAATCGTAGCCAACCAGGTGTGGTGGTACCTGCTGTATGTAACCCAGCACCCAGGAGACTGAAGGAGTGTGTGAACACTGGGGCATAGTGAGATGCTGTCTCTAATAATATCCCATTAACATTAATGTTTGATGTGGCAAGTGTATGTTGTGATGTTAAGATAGGTCACTAAAGAATGCAGATATGTGAAATCCCACCAAGGTCACTTTCAGTGGTATATGTAGTACCTACCAAGACCTCAGTTACAGCTGTGATATCTTCCTCTCTCTGTTCACTGTAAACTTACTCTCTTCTCCCGGGAGATACTCTTCTCATAACCATTTAAGTTTACTTCTGACCAGTTATGACTCCTGCCCCTGCCACACTCATGTTTTCCTCTCCTACCCCCTGTGTCTACTTTGTACACTGACCTTCTAGAGCCTTAATGGATTGACCCACTCCGAATTGGGACACTTGTTTTGCCTTGGAATTGTACCACAAATACCTTTTGTACCTTCTGTGTGCTCATCACACAGCCTCACATGGGAGACACTAAATAATTTTTACAGAATAGGTAATTACAGAACTCAAGTATCTCTGGGTTATTTCTCAGCTGTGAAAATGCTGTCCACTCTAACATAGCTCAGAGGGTTGCAGAGACGCTCCGATGGGCTAATGTATATGAGAGAACTTGGATTACATAATGCATTATAAAGAATTACTGGGAGTAATAAGCAGAGATGGATCAATCAAGCAGCCATTGGGGATTTATAATATGAAGAACATTAAACCAATGATTTAGATGAAACCAAATTAAAGATTTAGAAAGTTACATTGACTTACAAGAATGGTCAGTTTCATGGACACCAGGTTAGTGAGATTCCAAGGTGAACACTCTAATAAATGTCTGCTCTTTCTTATGGGTGCCTCAGGATTATTTAGTCCAGTAGTTTGTAAACTTGAACATAAATCAGAATCACCTGGAAGGCTGGTCAAAAGACAGACGGCTCATCCAGCTATAATGCCTATGAATCACATTAGTGACCAGCAAAACAATAGTCCCATGTGGTGCAGTCGTGGCACACATCTTGGTGGTAACCAATGGCTCTCTAATTTGCTTAAGACCCACTCAACAAGAGGGAAACCTTGCCTGGTACTAGAGACCTAGCTAAGTACTCAGTGCTAGTAAAGTCATAGTTATTGGAGGAAAAATCTACAACCACTAATTTACTAAACCAGCATAATCCCTAACAACAGTTAATAGGCATTTGTTCTTATTCCTACAGATAAGTGTAGTATTCACCCCTTGTCGAGGTAACTTCTCTTTGCAACAGATGGAGACCATTACAGAAAACCACAACCAATCAAAATGCAGAGTTGTGGAGCCCCGTTCCAGTGGGCTACAAAATACTCCCACACCCAAGACTTAGGGAACGTTGCAGAAGACAGGGCAGGAAGATTGTAACCCAATAGAATTCATCTGTAAGAGTGAAGTTTTAATTTTTTATTACTGTTTTATGCATTTGGGTGTTTTGCCTGCATGTATGTCTGTGCACTACTTGTGTGCATAGTGTTCATGGAGGCCAGAAGAGGGTGTCAGATCCGCTGGCACTGGAGTTATAGATGGTTATGATCCACCATATGGGTGCTGGGAATCTAATTTAAGTCCGCTGGAAGAACAGTCAGTACTCTTAACCTCTGAGCAATCTATTCAGCCCCTGTAAGAGTGAATTTTCAAAATATTCTTCATCTTAAAAGAGTGAAGAATAAAAACATTATTTGATAAATTCATGAATGTGTACAATGAAATATGATCGTATCCATCCTCACTTCTTCCACTCATGACCCTTCCCAACTTTATTATTATTTACACACTGTCGGGCTAGTGCTGTCCATATGTGTGTGGGTGTGGGGCCATCCACTAGAGCATGGGAAACCTATGAGTAGCTACAACGTACAATGCAGACAGTGGCCACATGGCCAGGAAGAACTAGGCTGTTGCTGGAACGCTGCCTCGGTGCCTGTGCGGCTTCCGGATACCCTCCCCAAGCCAGGCTGCTGCTCTGCAGTACCAACCTTGGCCCCATCTCTGCAGGTCTTGACTCACTGCCTCTAAAGAGACTTTCTTGCGGGGGATGGGGGGGTGAGATCGAGGTGATGGTCCTGTCACACAGCGTTTCACTTCCGGTACCTCGGTGCTTTACCTTGCCTCTTCCCTACACTTCCTCCTCCACACATAGCCTTCAGGTTGACTACAGCCAGATGGCTCTATCTACCTGGAGGTTCTTCTCTGGGAAACTCAGACTTGCCCAGCTCCCCAGACAAACACAATATCCTGCCAAAGAGTGATTTCTTAGGTTTATTGAGTTCTCTGAGATTTTTGGTTTATGGGACATCACTGTGTCTCTCTAAAGCAAATTTAATAATAGTGTGCTGGATAGTTTTATGTCAACTTAACACAAGCCAAAGTTATCTGAGAGGAGGGAACTTCATTTGAGAAAATGCCTCCATAAGATTGGGCTGTAAGCAAGCCTGTAGGGCATTTTTTTTTTTTTTTTTTTTTTTTGCATTTTTTGAGACAGGGTTTCTCTGTGTAGCTTTGTGTCTTTCCTGGAACTCACTTGGTAGCCCAGGCTGGCCTCGAACTCACAGAGATCCGCCTGGCTCTGCCTCTGGAGTGCAATTTTCTTAATTAGTGGAGGATGAGGGTACAGCCCATTTTATGTGGTGCCATTCCTGGGCTGGTGGTTCTGAGTTCTCTAAGAAAGCAGGCGCAAGCTCTGAGGAGCAAGCTTGTAAGCAGCACTCCTCCATGGTCTCTGCAGCAGCTCCTGCCTCCAGGTTCCTGTCCTGCTTGAGTTCCTGCCCTCAACTGCTTTTGATGATGAACTGTTATATGGAACTGTGAGTTAAATGAACACTTTCATCTCCAACTTGCTTTTTGGTCATGGTGTTTCACCACAGCAACAGTAACCCAAATAAACAAATAGTAACTAATATTATTACAATATTAAGCGATGACTGAAGATGAGGTTCCCTTCCTCTTTCTCATCAGATGATAATCACGAGGTTTCTGTCTCCATTCCTCTTTGATAAGCATTGTGGGACATCTAAACATGGACAACATAGAACTTAAAGATGATGTTGGGAAGAAAAACTATGTAGCAGAGTGTACAAGCCATTTCACTCCAGCACTTTGTTGGCATACCTAGGAATGATACAGACCTAATACGTGCTGAACTGTGAAGGTTTGAAGAAAAGCCGTTTAAGTGGTCAGTGTCGACTTCAGAAAGGAGGTGTAGAAAGGAGGGAGAGCTGGGTAGCCATTAGCTCGGGGATTAGGAGAGATGGATCTGTTTAGGTTGGAAGCAAGAAGGAAAAAGACCTCAGAAGGATATAATATTACC